>NC_087357.1:53880251-54183281 GCF_030014295.1 Loxodonta africana | reverse complement strand
GTAAAAATATTTGATATCATTAGTCATCATGGAAATGCAAAAAAAAAAAAAAAGAAAAAATCGCAGTTTAATACCAGTTGACACCTCTTGGATGGCTCAAATTATAACATAAGATAATAACAAATGTTGACAATGATGTAGAGAAACTGGAACCCTCATAAACTGATGAAAATGTAAAATGGTGCAGCCATTTTGGAAAACATTCTGAAAGTTCTTCAGACAACTAAACATAGAGTAACTGTATGACCCAGAAATTCCACTCCTAGTTATACATCCAGGAGAAAGGACAACATATGTTCATGTAAAAACTTCTTGTACATGAACGTTTATAGCAGCACTATTCATAATAGCCAGAAGATTATGCTACCATGGACAAACCTTGAAAACATTATGCTAAGTGGAAGAAGTCAGCTAAAAAGACCATATATTTTATGATTCCATTCATATTAAAGTACAGAATACATAACTATAGAGGCAGAATATATATTAGTAGTTGCCTAGGGCTGGGGCAGGTAAGATAGGGGAATAGTGGTGTAGTAACTAAAGGGTCAAGTTTTGAGGTGATGCCAATGTTCTAAAATTGACTTTGAGTGGTCTTTGCACATAACTGTGAATATATTTAAACCATTAAATATGAATTATATCTCAATAAAGCTGTATAAAATTGAGTGATTGAAAATCCATGCCAGTAACTGAAGAGCTGGAGCAGGAGATGGAGAGGATAGAGATTCTAGTACAGAATTCTCAACGCAGTGTGAACTCGGTGTGGTCTGGAAAATGCAGGTCAACTTATTATAAAGGATTGCTTTGCACATTTTTCTAAATTGTGTGTGTGTGTGTGCATGTTTAGCTAATAATTGCATGTTTAATGATCAATTGAAGCAATTCCTTCTAAATGCAAAATTATAGCACTAGAATTACATTTATTACTACAGGCTTTTGACTCTACATCTCTGGATGGAAACCCTTAATCCTGGTGATCTGAAGAGGATGTCATGGAGGCACAAAAACTCCTTCGGTCTCTCTTATTTCATTCTCAGATCAAAGCCAGGGCTCTCTCTCCTTTCCGTTGGTCCATTCCCTAATCTTGCCTAGGAGAGCAGTTTACACCAATGGTGAGATGATGTTTGGAAAACCACATCTTTAGGGAAAAAGGAAACAATTTGTTCCAAATCTGGTGTTTACATTTCTCCTCTTACTACCATTCACATTCTGACATCTTCGTCCTGTACCTTTACTTTCCAGAATTTGTTAAGGACAGGACTTTTTGTCCTCCGCTGGAAGTTTACACACTTCTAATACTTGGTCACCTTTGTTGGTTTAAAATTTGTTTGGGAAAGAAGTTTTAACACTCCACTAATATACATCTATCATAGGGTTTAAACTCATAAACAGTTAAGGTGTTCACAATTGAATCTTAATTCCCTTTTTTCTTGGCTCATTAGGACTATAGAACATTTGGTCAATCTCCACATGTATCAACCTTCTACGTACTTGCTACAGAGTCACTATGTTTTCTTTAGTATAATGTCCTTAACTGGAAGTTGAAAATTCTAAGTAGCATGTATTCAATCAATCACACTTTACTTTTAGAAATGTGACTTTTAAAAGAGCTTTTTAAAATTTTGAATACCTTTCCTGAGCTTAAAGTATTTTAGCATTCCACTGAGTATAAAGAATTTTTGTGTGATGCTCATAAGTCAGTGATAGTATGATTCTATTAGTGTAGTTAATGGTTTCATTAAAGGCAATAAATCTGCAGCATGATTTTGGTGTGCTTTATATTTCTTTTCCTAAAAGTTATTATATATTTTATAACCTTGTGCAGAAGATATCTTTTAAAAATACATGTTCTTAGTATAAAACTGAAGGTAATAAATGCTCAGGAGATGTACACATATTTTTTAAATGACTTCTCTATTTTAAAATTGTAAAATTATCCTGTCAAATGAGAGTTTTTTGAATGAGTTTAAAAACCCAAATGAAATGGCTAAAATCCACTATCTTCAAATTTAGATAAATAAAAGATCTGAGATATTTTCAGTACGGAGTATAAGAAAACGTGTTTTATATTAGGCAGTGAATAAACATTTATTTATTATTTATTTATGTTTGGCATAGTTCTAGGCTCTTAAGAAAACAAAAATATCATAAATCTTTAAATAATGAAAGGATGACTGCATTTTTTTTCAGTGTTATACTGGAGCATACTATTGGGACTAAGTAATTCAGTAAAGGTTGATATTAACTTTTAGAAAAGCAATAGTTGTGCAAATGATCATTGTATAATAGCAAATTAAATGAATTTTGTCTTGTAGGGAACAAATCATTTATGCCCATAGAAGAGATAACCCCAAAGGCTACTGTTTTTGTTTGTTTGTTTTTTGTTTTGCCCTGCAAGACATCTACCAGTGTTAAATCTAGTTTAACAATCATATTACAGTATTCTCTCAGTTCCAAAAAATAACATTATTTTTCATATACTCCTTTGAACCAACTTTTTCATGTTGCTAAGCCACTCATAAGGAGCCCTAGTTGCACAGTGGTTAAGCCGTTGGCTGCTGTCTGAAAGATTGGTGGTTTGAATCCAGCCAGAGGCTCTGTGAGAGAAAAATGTGGCAGCCTGCTTTTTTTTGAGATTATAGCCTTGGGAGCTATATGGGGCGGTTCTGCTGTGTCCTGTGGGGTCACTGTGTGTTGGAATTGACTCAACGGCAATGTGTTGACACGTACTTATTCTATATTTGTAAGAGAGACCTGTCTTTGATCCTTTGAAAGTTACACTTGAACAGGTTTTTGCTCATCCTGTTCTTTGTTGCCTAACTGAAATATATACCTTGACTAAATTGCATAAAATATTCCACCAATTTCTACAATACTGTTATAAGACTTATTTCTTCTATATATTTATAAGACTGTATTAGGTCTCCTTCTAATCACGTTTTCTATTATTTCTCATTGTTGTTGTTAATGTAGTTAGCTGCTGTCCAGTCAGGCCTTGACTCATGGTGCAGATAGGAGGACCCTCGTGATCCTTGAGGTATTCATTGGCTGACTCTTGGAAGTAGATCATCAGGCCTTTCTTCCTAGTTTGTATTAGTCTGGAAGGTCTGCTGAAACTTGCTCAGCATCATAGCAATGCATGAGCCTCCCCTGCTAGACAGGTGGGTACTGAGCATGAGGTTCACTGGCCAGGAATCAAACTCGAGTCATCACATGGAAGGCAAGAACTCTACCATTGAATCACCTATTTCCACAATATTATTAATTTCTAAAACTCTTCATCTTAGGTTTTTCTCTGTATATCAGATCCCACATCCTGCCTGGCTTTTGGAGTTGACAACCTAAGTCGTAATCAAATTAATCTTTATTTCTCAACACATTTTTATTTTTAATCATAATTGTAAGTGTTTTCTACATTTCTAGTTTATATAGGCCTTCTCTCATACATTCTTCTAGTAATTGTAATGTTTTTATTTTATCCTGGTATTTTTGTAGTTGTCCCTCCTGCCCCAATGTAAATCTCTGACTCTGTTTAGAATTTATACTAGTACATGGTTAGAGAGAAATTAATTCAATAATTGTATTTTCGTATGGTTCTTCAATCAGCTCTACACTATTGACTGTCCATTATTTCCCTACAGATTTAAGTCACCAACTTTAATGTCCATTAAATTCTAAATGCAGTTGAGACTATATCTAAATTTTCTGTTTTGTTTCTTTGCCCTGTCTGTGTATTCATATGCCAATACCACATTCTTTTAATTAATTATAGGCACTATATACAGTCTCGACAGCACTGGGTTTTATATAAAGTGTAAGACAAAACTTCAAGTGTTTAATTTGTTGATATAAAGAGTTAGAAAGAGTTTCTCTTGTACTTTTACAACAAGAAAAATGCTGGGCAAATTGCAAATTAATGACATTTCTTGAAAAAAATCTAAGAACTGAGGCCACAGGGCAAAAAAAAAAAAAAAAATCTAACCCCAAATCTGGAGAGAGAGCAGTACCTGGAGGGAGAAGTAGAACCCAAGTCATTACTTACCTGAGGCAGACCCAAGATAAGTGGAGAGCGGACATGTAGAATAATCCCTTTGACAAATTAGCTTGCAGCTTGCATCACAACCTATGAGTGAACATAGTTCACTGAGGGTAACCACGCAACAACAAACTTCAAATCCAGACCAAATGCTTGCTAGGTTAAAACAAACCCTACACTGACAGCTTAATGGAAAAAAAAAATACTGAGTTTATCACCTAGGTTATAAACATGTACATAACCTCAGAATTTACTGCCCTATATAACATTTACAGCCCTAGTGGTACAGCGGTTAAGAGCTCAGCTGGGAACTAAAACCCCAGCATATATATATATATATATATATATATACACACATACACATACCAAAAAAAAAAAAAAAATGAGAAGAGGCAAGGCAATAAGCAGAGCTGGACTAAGGTATGACACAGATGTCGGATTTTTCAGACAGGGGATTTAAAATAACTATGATTAAGACATTAAAGCATCCAATGGAAAACTTGGCCAATGTGTGAGATCAGATAGGTAATTTCAGCAGATATGGACATTAAAGCATCCAATGGAAAACTTGGCCAATGTGTGAGATAAGATAGGTAATTTCAGCAGATATGGAAAGTGTAAGAATTAATAAAATGACACTGCTAGAAAATAAAAATCAGTATCACAAGTGAAGAATGTCCTTAACGAATTCATCACTAGACTTGACATATACAAGGAACGAATCATTAAACTTGAAGACAGGTCAATAAAAATTGTGCAAACTGAAACACAATGGAAAAAAAAAGTAGACAAAAATATTAGAGAATCCACAAGCTCTGCGACAGCATCACATGATCTGAAAATGAGTGACTGGAAGACTTCAAGGAAAAGAAAGAGAGGCTGGAACAGAACTCACAGCAAAAGAAATAATGACGGAAAATTTTCTAAAATTTGTGACAGATCCAAAACAAAGATCCAAGAAGCTCACAGAATGCCAAGCAGGATAAATATGAAAACACACACTTAGACATATCAGAATCAAACTGCTAAGAACTAACAACTAACAGAAAAAAAAAAATATATATATATATATTTTTTTTTTAGCAAAACAAGATTCATTATTTACGGATACTCAAGGATAGGAATTACAGCAGACATCTTATCCGTAAATGTTCAAGCAAGTAGACAAATTGAGAGACATACTGAAATTCTTGAAGAGAAAAAGTTGACAACCCAGAACTCTATATCCAGCAAAAAAATTTCTAAGACAAACAAAAACCATGGGAATCCATTCTCAGCAGATTAACTGTACAAGAAATGTGAAAGGAAGTTCTTCAGGCAAAAGGAATCTTTAAAGGTCAAAAATTTGCATCTCCACGGAAAAACAATGAGAGTTAGAAATGGCATAAATGAAGGTAAATCAAATATTTTTGTAAAATCCTTGAAAAGATAACTGTTAAAAGCAAAATTAGGCCAAATGACAGAAATAGGGAAACAAATCAGTTGTTGCTGGGATTAGGAGCGGGTGGAGTGTTTGGTCACAACAACTACACAGCACAAGGAATTCTTGTGGTAAAGTGTTCAACATCCCAATTAGGTTGGCGGTTGCATGACTCAATGTGCTTTTTCAGAGTCGTATACTTTTATGCTAAAATTAAAATAAATTTTATGGAATGTAAGTTGGAAAATAAATTTTCAAAAATAAAGCAATAATAGACAAAATAAAGGAGTTGCTAGATGGCCAATAATAGTATAAAGGTAGCTTTAATTATGTATACAGAGCCCTAGTAGCACAGTGGTGAAGAGCTCACTGCTAACCAAAAGGTCAGCAGTACGAATCCACCATCTGCTCTTTGGAAACTATGGGGCAGTTCTACTCTGTCGTATACGGTTGCTATGAGTCAGAATTGATTGGACAGCAACAGGTAATTAGGTATACAGAGACATTCTGCATCACTTAGTATAACAGCTCTAGTTAACAGAGTTCTTGTCATTTGACAGACTTCCTATAAACATTAGTTGAATAAATTAACAATGAAAGCATAAATGAGGCCTAATAGAATGGAGGAAACCCTGGTAGTATAGTGGTTAAGAGCTATAAGTACTAACCAAAAGGCTGGCAGTTCAAATCCACCAGGCGCACCTTGGAAACCATATGGAGCAGTTCTACTCTGTTTTATAGGGTTGCTATGAGTCGGAATCTACTCGATGGCAGCGGGCATAATAGAATTGAAAGAAATAACCTAGGAAATTGATAGGAGAAAGAGAGGGAGGGCACAGCTCAATAATCTTTATCACCATTCTGAATGTATCAAAGAGACACATTCCTTTACACCTTGGATATGACCCAGCAGCTAGGGAGATGACACAAGAGGTGCACATAAGAGTGCAGCATTTTCTCCTATCCAGTGCTCTGATAGTAAAATCTCTAGAGCAATTTAATGTGTTTCAAGAAAATCTATGAATGTTTTAGGTGGTGGTAAGTGAACAATCTACACAATGACTTTAAAGGGAAAACAAGTTAATTTGCTTAATAAATCTTTTAGAAGCCTACTATGTAATATTAATCTAGTGGAGGACACGCCAACGAGTAAAAAGGGTAAGAGATTATAATGGTTAGAAAAATAAAAGATGGAGGAAACGTGCTAAAGTTTTCCAACTCAAAAGTGATGCTTCCAGGAAAGTTGTAGAAATTCTATATTTTGAAATAGTTAAAATAAACACGCCTATTTTTAACATTTGAAGATTTGTCCTAAGTAATTTTGTGGTAGTAGAGAAAGGCTGTTCTGCCAATAGACTTGTGTGTGTGCGTGTTTAACTTCCAATTTATTTTTTTTATTTTTACAGTGCTTTTTTTTTTTTAAGTGAAAGCTTGCAAATCAAGTTGGACTCTCATACAAAAATTTATATATACTTTGCTATATACTCCCAGTTGCACTCCCCCTAACAAGACAGTACACTCCTTCCCTCCACTCTCTCTTTTCATGTCCATTCAGCCAGCTTCTTACCCTCTCTATCCTCTCACCTCGCCTTCAGACAGTAGATGCCAACATAGTCTCATGTACTACTTGATCTAAGAAGCTCATACTTCACCAGTATCATTTTCTATGCCATAGTTCAGTTCAATCCCTGTCTGAAGACTTAGCTTTAGGAATGGTTCCTCTCTTGGGCTAACAGAAGGTCTGGGGGCCGTGACCTCTGGGGTTATTCTAGTCTCAGTGAGATCATGAAGTCTGGTCTTTTTACAAAAATTTGGGGTCTGCATCCCACTGCTCTGCTGCTCCATCAGGGGTTCTTTGTTGAGTTCCCTATCAGGGCAGTCTTTGGTTGTAGCCAGGCACCATCTAGTTCTTCTGGTCTCAGGCTGATGGAGTCTCTGGTTTATGTGGTCTTCCCTGTCTCTTGGACTCATAATTTCCCTGTGTCTTTGGTGTTTTCATTCTCCTTTGCTCCAGGTGGGTCGAGACCAACTGATGCCTCTTAGATTGCCACTTGCTAGTGTTTAGGACCCCAGACGCCACTCTCCAAAGTGGGATGCAGAGTGTTTTCTTGATAGATTTTATTATGCCAATTGACTTAGATGTCCCCTGAAACCATGGTCCCCAAAACCCCACCCATGCTATTCAGGAAACTTCTTTGCTTTTGGTTTAGTCCAGTTGTGCTGACCTCTCCTGTATTGTGTATTGTCTTTCCCTTCCCCTAAAATAGTTCTTATCTACTATCTAGTTAACAAAAACCCCTCTTCTTCACTCCCTCCCCACTCTCGTAACCATCAAAGAATATTTTCTTCTTTGTTTAAACTATTTCTCCAGTTCTTATAATAGCAGTCTTATACAATATTTGTCCTTTTGCACTGACTAATTTCACTCAGCTTAATGTCTTCCAGATTCCTTCATGTTAAGAAATGTTTCACGGATTCATCATTGTTCTTTATGGAAGCGTAATATTCCATTGTGTGAATATACCATAATTTATTTATCCATTGATGGGCATCTTGGTTGTTTCCATCTTTTTGCTATTGTAAACAGTGCTACAATGAACATGGGTGTGCATATATCTGATCGTGTAAAGACTCTAGGGTATGTTCCAAGGAGTGGGATTGCTGGATCGTATGGTAATTCTATTTCTAGTTTTTAAAAGGAAGCACCAAATCAATTTCCAAAGCGGATGTGCCATTTTACATTCCCACCAGCAATGTATAAGTGTTCCAGTCTCTCCACAACCTCTCCAACATTTATTATTATGTGTTTCTTGTATTAATGCCAACCTTGTTGGAGAGAGATGGAATCTCATTGTAATTTTGATTTGCATTTCTCTAAGGGCTAATGATCGTGAGCATTTCCTCATGTATCTGTTAGCCACCTAAATGTCTTCTTTAGTGAAGTGTTTGTTCTTTTCCTTTGCCCATTTTTTAATTGGGTTATTTGTCTTTTTGTAGTTTAGTTTTTCCAGTATCATGTAGATTTTAGAGATCAGGTGCTGATCGGAAATGTCATAGCTAAACAATTTTTCCCAGCCTGTAGGTAACCTTTTTATTCTTTTGGTGAAGTCTTTGGATGAGCACAGGTGTTTGATTAAAAGGAGCTCCCAGTTATCTAGTTTCTCTCCTGCATTGTTCGTAATATTTTGTATACCGTTTATGTCACATATTAGGGCTCCTAGCATCGTCCCTGTTTTTTCTTCCATAATCTTTATTACTTTAGATTTTATATTTAGGTCTTTGATTCATTTTGAGTTCATTTTTGTGCATGGCTTGAGGTATGGGTCTTGTTTCATATTTTTGCAGAAGGATATCCAGTTATGCCAGCACCATTTGTTAAAAAGAGTGCCTTTTCCCTGTTTAACCGACTCCAGGCATTTGTCAAGTATCTGCTGCTCATATGTGGATGGATTTTTGTCTGGATTCTCAATTCTGTTCCATTGGTCTATGTATCTATTGTTGTACCAGTACTAGGCTATTTTGACTACTGCGGTGGTATAATACTTACTAAAATCTGGTAGAGTGCAGCCTCCCACTTTGTTCTTCTTTTTTAGTAATGCCTTACTTATCTGGAGCCTCTTTCCCTTCCATATGAAGTTGGTGATTTGTTTCTCCATTTCATTAAAAAATGTCGTTGGAATTTGGATCGGAATTACAATGTATCTAGAGATCACTTTTGGTAGAATAGGCATTTTTACAATGTTAAGTATTCCTACCCATGAGCAAGGTATGTTTTTCCACTTATGTAGGTGTCTTTTGGTTTCTTGCAGTAGAGTCTTATAGTTTTCTGTGTATAGGTCTTTTAAATCTCTGATAAGATTTATTCCTAAGTATTTTATCTTTTGGGGGGCCAGTGTAAATGATGTTGATTTGATGATTTCCTCTTTGATGTTCTTTTTGTTGGTGTAGAAGAATCCAGCTGATTTTTGTATGTTTATCTTGTATCCTGATACTCTTATGAACTCTCCTATTAGTTTCAGTGGTTTTCTTGAGGATTCTTTAGGGTTTTCTGTGTATAAGATCATGTTATCTGCAAATAGAGATACTTTTACTTCTTCCTTACCAATCTGGTTGCCCTTTATTTCTTTATCTAGCCTAATTGCTCTGGCTGGGGCCTCCAGCACAACGCTGAATGAGAATGTTGATAAAGGGCATCCGTGTCTGGTTCCTGATCTCAAGGTGAATGCTTTCAGACTCTCTCCATTTAGGATGATGTTGGCTTTGGGGTTTGTATAAATGCACTTTATTATGTTGAGGAATTTTCCTTCTATTCCTGTTTTGCTAAGAGTTTTTTATCATGAATGGGTGTTGAGCTTTGTCAAATGCCTTTTTTAAATCCGTTGATAAAATCATGTGATTCTTGTCTTTTGTTTTATTTATATGATGGATTACATTGATTGTTTTTCTAATATTGAACCATCCCTGCATACCTGATA
Organism: Loxodonta africana; assembly: GCF_030014295.1. Classification (NCBI taxonomy): domain Eukaryota; kingdom Metazoa; phylum Chordata; class Mammalia; order Proboscidea; family Elephantidae; genus Loxodonta; species Loxodonta africana. The sequence continues at coordinate 54,173,347 of NC_087357.1, read as the reverse complement.
TGAATCCCACTTGGTCATGGTGAATTATTTGTTTGATATGTTGTTGAATTCTATTGGCTAGAATTTTGTTGAGGATTTTTACATCCAAGTTCATAAGGGATATAGGTCTGAAATTTTCTTTTTTGTGGTAGCTTTAGCTGGTTTTAGTATCAGGGCTATGCTGGCTTCATAGAATGAGTTTGGGAATATTCTGTCCATTTCTATGCTTTGAAATACCTTTAGTAGTAGTGGCGTTAATTCTTCTCTGAAAGTTTAGTAGAACTCTGCAGTGAAGCCGTCCGGGCCAGGTTTTTTTTGTTGTTGTTGTTGGGAGTTTTTGGATTATCTTTTCAATTTCTCCTTCTGTTATGGGTCTATTTAGTTGTTCTACCTCTGTTTGTGTTAGTTTATGTAGATAGAGTGTTTCTAGGAATTCATTCATTTCTTCTAGGTTTTCGAATTTGTTAGAGTACAATTTTTCAAAGTAATCTGATATGATTCTTTTAATTTCAGTTAAGTCTTGTGTAATATCACCTGTCTCGTTTCTTATTCGGGTTATTTGCTTCCTCTCTTGTTCTTCTTTTGTCAGATTGGCCAGTGGTTTATCAATTTTGTTAATTGTTTCAAAGACCCAGCTTTTGGTCTTGTTAATTCTTTCAATTGTTTTTCTGTTTTCTATTTCATTTAATTCTGCTCTAATTTTTATTATTTCCTCTCTTTTAGTGCCTGAAGGTTTCTTTTGTTGCTCTCTTTCTGTTTGTTCAAGTTGTAAGGATAATTCTTTGAATTTGGCCCTTTCTTCTTTTTGTATATATGCATTTATTGATATAAATTGACCTCTGAGCACTGCTTCCACTGTGTCCCAAAGGTTCTGATAGGAAGTGTTTTCATTCTCATTGGATTCTATGAATTTCTTTATTCCCTCCTTAACGTCTTCTATAACCCAGTCTTTTTGAGCAGGGTATTGTTCAGTTTCCAAGTGTTTGATTTCTTTTCCCAGCTTTTTCTGTTATTGTTTTCTACTTTTATGGCCTTAAGGTCAGAGAAGATGCTTTGTAATATTTCAATGTTTTGTATTCTGCTAAGGCTTGCTTCATGACCTAATATGTGGTCTATTCTAGAGAATGTTCCATGTGCACCAGAAAAGAAAGCATTCTTGGTTGCTGTTAGGTGGAGTGTTATGTATATGTCTATAAGGTCAAGTCAGTTGATTGTGGCATTTAGATCTTCTGTGTTTTTATTGAACTTCTTTCTGGATGTCCTGTCCTTCACCAAAACTGCTATGTTGAAGTCTCCTACTACAATTTTGGAGCTGTCTATCTCACTTTTCAGTGCTGTTAGAGTTTGTTTTATGTATTTTGCAGCCCTGTCATTGGTTTTATAAATAGTTAATATGATCATATCTTCCTGGAATATTGTCCCTTTAATCATTATATAGTGCCCTTCCTTATCTTTTGTGGTAGATTTAACTCTCAAGTCTATTTTGTCAGAAATTAATATTGCCACTACTGCTCTTTTTTGATTGTTGTTTGCTTGATATATTTTTTTTTCATCCTTTGAGTTTTAGTTTGTTCATGTCTCTAAGTCTAAGGTGTGTCTCTTGTAGGCAGCATATAGATGGATCATATTTTTTATCCATTCTGCCACTCTGTCTCTTTATCAGTGCATCTAGTCCATTAACATTTAGCATAATTATGGATAGGTATGGGTTTTTTTTATGGGTTTAGTGCTGTCATTTTGGTATCTTTTTTTTGTGTGTTGTTGACAATTCCTTTTCCCATTTAATTTTTTTGTATTGAGTAGTTTATCTTTATATATTGTCTTTTCCTCTTATTCATTGTTGTTGATTTTGTTTCTGCTGAGTCTCTATTTTTTTCTTGTATTTTATTTTGATGTGCAGGATAGTTTGTCTCCTTTGTGGTTACCTCAATATTTACCTCTATTTTTCTAAATTTAAACCTAACTTTTATTTCTTTGTATCACCTTGTCTTCCTCTCCATATGAAAGATCTATGACTTCATTTCTTAGTCCCTCTTCATTGTTTTAATGTTGCTTTCTTTTACATAATAACATCGCTGTTTCCCTGTTTTAAGCATTCTCTTGTCTTTATTTATTTTTGTGATTTCCCTGTCTGGATTGACATCTGATCACCCTGTCCAGTGTTCTAGTCTTAGATCGATACCTGATATTATTGATTTTCTAACCAAAAAACTCCCTTTTGTATTCTTGTAGTTTTGGTTTGGTTTTCACAAAATTTGTAAACTTCTGTTTATCTGGAAATGTCCTAATTTCACCTTCATATTTGAGGGACGGTTTTGCTGGTTATATGATCTTGGCTGGCAATTTTTTTCCTTCAGTTTTTTATATAAGTCATCCCATTGCTTTCTTGCCTGCATGGTTTATGCCGAGTAGTCTGAGCTTATTCTTATTGACTCTCCTTCGTAGGTGACTTTTCATTTATCCCTACCTGCTCTTAAAATTCTCTTTTTATCTTTGGTTTTGGCAAGTTTGATTATAATATGTTTTTGTGACATTCTTTTCAAATCTACCTTATGTGGTGTTCGATGAACATCTTGGATTGATATTTTCTCATCTTTTACGATATCAGGGAAGTTTTCTGCCAACAAATCTTCAACAATTCTCTCTGTATTTTCTGTTATCACTCCCTGTTCTGGTACTTCAATCACTAGTAGGATATTTCTCTTGATAGAGTCCCACATGATTCTTAAGTTTTCATTTTTTTAATTCTTTTATCTGATTTTTCTTCAAATATATTAGTGCCAAGTGCTTTATCTTCAAAGTCACCAATTCTACCTTACCCTTGCTTGATTCTGCTCCTCTGAATTTCTATTTAGTTGTCTAATTCTGTAATTTTATTGTTTATCTTCTGAGTTTCTAATTGGTGTCTCTCTATGGATTCTTGCAGCTTATTAAATTTTTCATTATGTTCTTGAAGATCCTTTTTAATTTCTTCAGCTGCTTTATCTGTGTGTTCCTTGGCTTGTTCTGCGTATTGCCTGATCTTCTTCCTTATGTCTTGAAGAGTTCTGTATATTAATCTTTTGAATTCTGCATCCAGGAATTCTAGGAAGTCTCCTTCATCCAGAAGATGCTTTGATTCTCTGTTTTGAGAGCTTGTTGAAGAGATTATGGTCTATTTATGTGGTTTGATATTGACTGTTGTTTCCGAGACGTCTATAAGGTATTGTATTAGTTTATTTTATGTTTGCTTATTGTATCCTAGCTTCCTGCTTTGTTTTGTTTTAATATGCCAAAATGGGTTATTTGAGTGAGCTAGCTTGATTATTTTCACCTTTGGTGCTCTGGCGTCCTGACATCAGATGGCTAGAGCTGTTATCAGGTATATGGGCTTATGAGTCCATTTACTTTTCTTGTGTGGATTCAGCTCAGGTGTCCAGGTAGCAGCTGGTCATCAAGTGTGTGGTACAGGCTTTGTCCTACAGTCTTAGAGGGGCAGGGGTGTTTGGTGTAGGTACCAGCATCTGGTTGCAGCAGGGTGTCATGCTCTGAACAAGGCAGGGAGCTGAGAATTGTCCCCTGAGTGTCTCTGAGGAAAGTGTGTCCCTCTTCCCTAGAGTGTACAGGTGGGTGGGTTCTGCAGATGGACCATGGGCACCCAGTGCTTTCGGTTGTAAGGACTGGGAGGTATCAGGTATTCTTGGACCCCGTCACAGGTGGCTGCGTAACCTGAGTGGAGCCACCAGTCCTTAGGCCCCTGATGTGGGTAGGTGAGGACCTTGTTTAATAGGCAAAGCCACGTCAAAAATCAAACACCCACCTCTCCACTGCACAGCTTAAACAGTCACAGTCTGCCAGTAAGGGTGTATTCTCCTGGAATAGGCCCACACAGGTCCACGCAGGGAGGAAAGATATTCAAAGTCCACAGACCGTTTATGCCTGGACAGGAGCCACTTCTGTCATAAGCTCCCCAGGTTAGTGGAGCTGGCAAATTATCTTTTCCCCCTGTTGTAAATTTATTCCTTCTTCAAGTCCAGGAGCATGGCTCAGAGTGCTCAGAAGGGCTTATCTCAGGCCTAGGGAAATCAACTGCCACTGAAGCCAGATTGGGGGCCGTGGGTGTGGTAAAATATACACAAGTACTTAGCTATTGCCGAGAGCGCCGTTCTTCTCTGGTTCCAGTGGTGTGAGTAGGCTGTGCAGCTGGCTGCTTCTCCCTGAGAAAACTGTGGCCGAACGCTACCACAAGCACACTGTAGCCACTTCTGGGAATGGTGCCTGAGGGATCCCAGCAATTCAGTCTGGCAACTCTTCTCCACTTCTGAACAGCCTTTCTCTCCCCCTGCCAGTCAGTCCATTTTCTAACTTTGTGCTCGATGTTCAGGGCTCCCAGCTTGTCATAAATATAATCGTTTCACTTGATTTTTCGGGTCTTTGTTATAAGAGGGATTGCTAGAAGCATCTGGATATTCTGCCATCTTGGCACCACCTAGACTTGAGATTTTATATGTATAGGTATGTGTTGCTTAAAGTCCGCAGTGCCTTCTGTGAAATAGGACATTATGTGATTTGGACATTGTGCCAACGTCATATTAAAACCTTATGGGAGCCTGCTTTCGGTCATCCTTGTTGCCACTGCTGTCACTGCTGCTGCTGTTGGACCTGCTGGTGAAGGCCTGAGGAATGGGCTGCTGCAGAGGCTGAGAGGGAGGCAGATGGAGTGGAGCAAGATAAAGGGAGCAAGAAGGGAGCAGAGCACACCTGGCTGAGCCAGCAATTCTGCTCCCGAGCAGCAGGAGCAACTGGGCCCCACAGTCCCTGCCACTGCTGCTCACATGCCCACCAGACAAAACTCTAGAGCCCATACCCAGAGCCTTGTCCTCTGCCTCGCTTGCCTGTAACCCATCCATGGTCCAGGGCTGCAAGAGTCTGGGTTAAAAAAAAAAAAGGCCTTTAATTCCATTAGGGGGAAATAATAAACAAAAGGAAAGTTGCTGTCCTTTAAAAAAAAAAAGTATGGAACTGTGGACATATATATGTTGCCCAAGCAGTCTTAACCATTGCATACCTGTGTGTGTGTGTGTGTGTGTGTGTATGTAAAAATATATACAACCAGGGTGTCAGTGCTCTAAGAAAGTTTGTGGTCTGACCTCATATGTAGTGAAATAATAATGGTTCTTATAAAAATATAATAATTATAACTAGTATTGATTGCATACTTAATATACCAGTCACTATACCAAACTTCACATCCACTACCTTATCTATCTTTAAATCATCCTATGAAATGGGTACTATTATCATGCCCTTTTTTCTTATGAGAAGTGAAAAAGAGAGGAAAATGCCAAAGATCACTTCATTTTCTTAAATGTTATGCTATATGATCATATATTTTAGCAGATGAGAGTTAATTTTGAAGACTATTGTACAGCCCACATTGTGACAGATGGGAGGTCTGCCGGCTGGTTTCCATGGACACCTCAGGATGGCATTTCCCTTAGTCCAGAATCAAATCCTTATCCTTTATGTCAGAAACCAATTCACCCAGAGACTGTCAGACTCTCAGTGACAGAATCACATTACCCTGACATATAATGTGGGCTTACAGTCATTCTGGTTCACTGATTTACAGAGGAGGGTGTACCCTTTCAATGTGCAGAATTTCATAATCTTTCCTAGGGCACTTCTTATCTTACAATCAAGATAACTGTGATTTCTATTAGTGATCAGAAAGTTACTTCATGGGAGTGGAGTGATAACAGAGACGAATGGATAGCTAGAGAGATATTTAACATAAGACACGGAGAAGCCTGAAGAAATGACTCTGCATTTTACCAGAGAACACTCTGGTGACCAGTTTGATCATATCCCCCAAATTGAACATTCAGTTCCTGATCATTGCTGCACATTTTGTGCTGTTGATCTATTTCACTGCTACAATCATGCTTTGGATAAATTAATATTGTGGTTTGAGGTACAGCCGTTTCTTATATTGCTGTTCCTTCACCTCTAGTTATTTGTTGATTTAATTAGTTGAACGTACAGAAGGCAATGTTTTCCCATTAAGGTACCTCACAATCTGCTATGTCCTGCTTATAAAACAAACAAACTCATTGCCATCTAGTCAATTCCAACTCATAGCAACTCTATAGGACAGAGTAAAATTTGCCCAAGGAGTGTTTCCAAGGAGTGACTGGTGGATTTGACCTGCCAATCTTTTGGTTAGCAGCTGACTTCTTAACCACTGCACCACCAGGGCTCCATGTCCTGCTTATAGCAGAGATTTGAAAAAAAAAAAAAAATGGAACTTTTGCATTTGAAAGAAAATTATTTTTTTTAATTTATTTTATTTTTGATGAAAATGTATATACAGAAAACATATACCCATTCAGCAATTTCTTCTTGTACTTGTTATTGACGTTGGTTACAATCTTCACATTGTGTCATCATTGTTGCTATCTCTGCCCAAATTATTTCAGCCCCTTTAACTTAGACTTCCTGCCCCCTAAACTTCTCATCTGTGCTTTACGGTTACCATTGTCGATTTGATCTCATATAGGTAATTTGAAAGAAAATTCTTAAAGATGCCTGTGAGCAAATGTATCCAGTGGTCCAGGCCAGGACCCAGAAAGCTGCATTTTTAATAAGCATCATACATACTTGTGCTTATTCTGTGGTACCTCAAAGTTTCTGCTGGTTTCCAAAACTTAAGATCTGAGTTATTGCTTCTGTTAGTTCATAAATTACGTCAGAACCAGGTTATGGGTAGCTTCATCTGCTTCTGTGAAGACTTATAGCCTTGGAAACCTTTTGGGGGCAGATCTACTCTGTTATATAGAGTTGCTCTGAGTTGGAATTGGCTCAACAGCAATGGGTTTGATTTTTGGTTTTAGTCTCAAGGCAAGAATGACCAGGTTTTAACTCTTTTAACAGTTTTCCACAAACATTTTCTGCCTCTCAGGTTTCTTGGGAGGTGATTTTTCCCACTAACAGTATTTGCTGCCGTCTTCTGGGGACTTGTGTAACAGTGAATAATGAAAGAATCATTTGTTGGCACAAAATAGCTGGGATAAAAAGACTTATGTATGAGGTGATGCATCCAGGAAGTGTGATTGGGTGAAACTTTTGTCTCTTTTCTCTTTTGTACAGCTAGATAAGCCTTGTAAGTATATTTATGGTTTCCTGTCTGATAGTTAGGGAGCCCTGGTGGTTTTGATTTTTTTGTGTGTGTCGTATTTGGAAAACCAGAGGTGCCCAATGTAACCAAATGGAAGACATCCACAATAAATCCTACCACCCATTTCTGATAAGCCAGATGGGCGCCCACAAATCATAATGCCAGAGTAATACCAAAGTTTTGTGGTAACATGTATGAGCACATAATATTTCTCAAAATTCATATTGTCAACCAAAAATTTAAACACACTCAATTAGTAAGCATGCATTCCACTACCAAAAACACAATGACATTGAAAAAAAAAAAAAAAATCACACCACAAAAAAATTCGGTTTTGAGATTAAACCCACTTTTGAACAAGGAAACATTTTCAATCCAACTGCCAAGCTGGGTTTTGTGTTTATGGATTCACAGTGGACAGGGGACACAAGAATAAAGATGTGTTTATGGTTATAGTGTGGGTCCTAATGTCCACATGTTCAAGCCATGTGGGAAGTCACAGTTTTAGTTAGATTGAAATCAGAGTTTTGTGGTCAGATTGAATGGGAGAAAGAGATTATACAAGAGCAGAAGCGAGCAATTGATTTCACTAAATACTAATTCTAGCAGGTGAATCTTGATCCCAAGGGAAAACAACCTGCCTTCTGCCCTAGATTCAAATAGCCATAAGCATGTGGCTGAATAAGGATTAACTAGCATGCTTTTTAGCATGCTTTAGTCTCAACAACAAGGCAAAAATCTCTGGGTGAAGAGGATCGCCGTGGTAGTCTAGCGCCTGTTGAGGGAGGCAGCCTCAGAGCCCAACACTTCTTTGAATAATCTGCTCTAGTTTATACTCCTACATGGAGCAGAATAGGCCACACATCCTTCTTCGATTGTGCTTGACAAGATAACCACAGAACGGGCCATAGCATAACTGGCCTTAACTGTTTTTAGCAGGTTTTCGACACCATCTTGGTACTTTAAGTGACCTATCCGCTCATTAAGTGAAAAATACATATATGCACCCTGACTCTGGGTAGAAACTTAATGTGCTATTGAAGGAAAATCAACCTCTTCCTCCCTCTTGGAGAATTGAACCCTTGTCTAAAGAAAATGCCTAGTTATCCCCAGGCTCTGGGTGCCTACATGAAGGTTAATCCTGAATATTCATGATAAATTTGCATTTCCTTGTTTGCTCCCTGTAAAAGCCCACCTCGCCAAGCAGCCAGTGAGCAGCTTTGGAGGCAGAAACCCTGACTGTCTCCTTCCCTTGTGCAACAAAATGAAGGTGCTTTGCTACTCTCCCACCTAGGCCTCTTGTTTATTGGCTGGAGCAGAACCTGGGGTTCCCACCCAGCAACACTATTGCAGTTTCTCGGAATTAAGGCAGATAATTTTTGGCATTCTGCTCAAATCTCTGCTTCTACTCTTGTCCCTTTAGTAGTGCTATTTATTTTGATCAAGTCAATGTATAACAGAACTTTACCTCCCTTAGTTCTACAAATAGTTAAGCACTGGACTATTAACCAAAAGCCTGGCAGTTCAAATCCGCCAGAGAAACCTTGAAAGTAAGGCTGGATGATCTGCTTCTGAAAGGTCACAGTGTTGAAAATTCTGTGGAGTATTCCCACTCTGCAGGCGTGGGATCACTAGTCATCGAAAGCAACTTGACAACAACTAACAACAACAAACCTCATTTTTAGGAAGCTGAAGTAAGATAATTATATTGCTAGTCAGTAATTAATATCACCTACCGGCTCTGTTCTTATTTGGCTCAGAATATAACTCTTTAAAAATGGTCTCTTTGAGCCTATGAGACTTACTTTTGTAAAAAGCATTATCTGAAGATTATAAGTATCTTGACATTAGAACAGAAAACAGAAACTACTTATTTGGAGCAGACTTTTAATAAGTGTGGGAGATTATTTGATCAGGAGGCTAAAAAGTTATAGTTCAAGAAGCATGGACTTAGATGAGTTCTAAGTTTTCTCTGAATCCAATATTCTAAAATCATATGATTTTAGGACTTAATCATTTTATTTATATTATCCTATCTTTTATCTTATTAGAAAGTTATATTTTTCACTTTTACTGTCACTTCAATAAAGTAGGGCTAAATGTTTGGTCTCTTCGTGTTCTTTCTCTACATTCATTACTGACCAGATCATTCAGTCAAGGGGAACGGCAAGTCTTTATTTTCGGCCAAGCTGTCTTCTTTTTGATTACTTTGGTCCCGAAGATTTAAATCTTTTCTGATTCCTATCAACTATTTTGCTTTTCCTTCTCTTTGCTTCATTACATTCTTGCATTGATTTCTTTTGTCTCTTGGTTACATTCTGCTGTGATCATTTATCTCTCAAAAATAGTCAAGTGGGTGATAACTATAAAATGAAGAAGTTAATTTATACCTATTTTCTATACCTCACTCTTCTACCACTTTGTCAGTCAAATTTTTCACTTTGACTTCTAGGTTATTATTGACAATATTCAGAAAAATGGTAGTTTTGTTCAAGGTGTCTTCTTTGGACTGAACAGAAACTTTGCACCGCTCATTTTTCCCTCTCATTGATTACAACCTGAGGGTGAATATGGTATATTTGTTGAAACTGAAGTTCACATTTAACAAGGATAATATGTGTTTCTATCCTGGGTTAAATCTGTTATCCTTTTTAGCTCATCATTTTCTCTTTGACCTGAGAATATCCCGGACAGAAGACCTAATTTTTCTTTATGGTTTTACTACAAATAAAGGAAAAAAAAATAATAATCCAGAATTAATTCAAATATTGGCCTATGAACAGATTTTTGCTAAGCACCAAATACAAAAATGATATTCATTCAGCAACTGCTGACCCATCATGGGGTTCAGTATAACTTAGGTGTTGTGACTAAGAGTTCAGATGCCAAATCACATTAACCTAAATGCTTGCTCTGTCACTTACTTGCTTTGGAACTTTGAGTAGCTCATTTAAATTACCTCAGTTTCTCTTTAAAAAAATTTTTTTTTAATTCACAGTGTTAAATGAGATCATTTATATAAAGTGATACTTAGAATAGTTTCTAACATGTGATAATTATACAAGTTAGTTATTAAATTATGTACCAAAGAACATTCTAGGTATGTGAGAGGGCCAATGTTCCTTCAGACATGATGTACATCCTCCGGTACTTACAGTTTAAAGAGGAATATAGGCTTACCTGAATAATTATATGTAGTATCATCATAATTGGTACTCTTAGAATATGGCCCAAGATCATCTTACTCAGAATGATGCTGCATGTCTTCCTGCTCCGCCTTCAAAGTATTGTAATGCTTGTGATTTTATTAAAATTTTCACAGGGAGACAACATAAATTTCCCAAGTAGCAATTTGTCTTCTCTCTCAGAATTTACTCTTTAGTCATATACTGTCAAGTCTTTAATCTCTTTACTTTTTTTTCCATGAATAACCATTCAAACTCTGCCCTATAGTCTAGAGCTGAGAAATTTAGTCTTTGTTCTTAGGCTGCAAACTTGCTCAGCAATGCAATATCTCTGCAATTAGAAAGCTGCTCTCTATTGATTCACAGGTTTTCCACATAAGAATTTCATTTAGCCACCCATAAATACAATAAAGTAAAAAGTGATGTGGAACAAAGAAAATAATGAAACTACAGAAGGAGCCCTGGTGGCACAGCAGTTAAGTGCTAGACTGCTAACTGAAAGGCTGGGTTTGAACCTACTAGCCACTCTGCAGAAGGCAAGACCTGGCAATCTTATCTGATAAAGATTATAGCCTAGGAAACCCTAAGGAGCAGTTCTACTTTCCTATATAGTGGTCCTGTAGGGCCACTATGAGTTGGAATGGACTCACCAGAAATATATATCTATATATAGTTTTTAATGAAATTTCAGAAGCGAGGGAGTTTGTTTCTTACTGGAATGATGGGGCAACATTCATAGGGTAAATGATACTCGTGCAGTAAAGGAGTAACTCAACAGAGCTGGGTTGTTAAAATGCTATATATTCCAAAGAAAGGTCTGTCCCAGCTCTTGGGAGATAACCTCTAAGACTTGTAATATCCTGGTAAGAGTATATTTGTTTCCTTGGGCCACACTAGACATTTTTTCTAACATTGCAAATTATGGCAGGGCCTTGCACCAAACAGTATAATTTGAAGTCTGAAAAGGCATGTTTGCTTCATTCCTACCTGACCAACCCCCACAACAAACTCTGAACACCAGGACTGTGTAAGCTTCCTTGGTTGACAATAGTTCATGTGTGTTGTCACGTATCATTGCTGGGAAAACCAAGCACTGTTCGTACGATGCCCTGGGAGAGGACAACTGGAAACTGATGCCTAATCTCTTCTGGACTGTGGCCTAGGTCCCTTTTTCCTTGGCAGATTTTATTCTGTATTATTTCACTGTAATAAACCATACCCATGAATATAACAGCTTTTCTGAGTTCTGTGAGCCCTTCTAGCAAGCCTTTGAACTTGAGAGTGGTCTTCAGGAAGACTGAAAACAACATTTCATTTGGATTTTCAGTTGTACTTTGAAGAATAAATACAATTTTGAAACTATGAAAATGAGTGGAGAGAGGAACAGAGGCTATTCCAAATTAAGGAAACTGGAAAAGCATAGTTAGTTACAGAGGGGGAGCACTGTGCCAGATAGAAGGATCAATGAGCAGTTCAGCCAAACATCCTACTAAGGATTGTTGAAAAAAAAATAACTCAAGAAGTTTAGATAGTGGAAAATAAGGTTCAATCAAATGAAGTAAATTGAGAGGAATAGAAGACAATGAAAAACACAAAGTTATATGTTCTCTTAAGAGAAGGGAGAGGTAGGCCAGTGTGAAATGGTGTAATCTAAAAGGACTTCATGGAGCTCTTGAGTAGTCTCAAGTAGTCACGAGTAGTCTTAAAAATCAGTCTCAAAGGTGGTGCTCCCAATACTTTTTTAATGTGTGATACAAATGAAATATATCATGACTAATGCAAAAAAAAAAAAAAAAAAAAATTTTTTTTTTTTAAATGCATGTGGGTTAAGTTTACTGGGAAGAAAAGGCTCTAAATATCTTTATCACTGATATAATTCTTTGAACTAAAAAACAGTTGGTAATTTATAAAATAGTTAAAATATTGTCTTGGGCAAAAAGATATTGTAAAAGTAACCTCAGGGAACTGGTTTGTACCTTAACTCATTTTATTAAAGGGTGAAAAAAAAATAACTCAAGAAGTTTAGATAGTGGAAAATAAGGTTCAATCAAATGAAGTAAATTGAGAGGAATAGAAGACAATGAAAAACACAAAGTTATATGTTCTCTTAAGAGAAGGGAGAGGTAGGCCAGTGTGAAATGGTGTAATCTAAAAGGACTTCATGGAGCTCTTGAGTAGTCTCAAGTAGTCACGAGTAGTCTTAAAAATCAGTCTCAAAGGTGGTGCTCCCAATACTTTTTTAATGTGTGATACAAATGAAATATATCATGACTAATGCAAAAAAAAAAAAAAAAATTTTTTTTTTTTTTAAATGCATGTGGGTTAAGTTTACTGGGAAGAAAAGGCTCTAAATATCTTTATCACTGATATAATTCTTTGAACTAAAAAACAGTTGGTAATTTATAAAATAGTTAAAATATTGTCTTGGGCAAAAAGATATTGTAAAAGTAACCTCAGGGAACTGGTTTGTACCTTAACTCATTTTATTAAAGGGTGGTAATTTTTTTTTTTTAATAGAATAGAGTCAGTACAAAAAATGTATAATTTAATAAGTTCTTGCTCTAAGAAAAAAATAAAGGTGTTGTTACTGTCTCTGTTTTTATATTCTGTGTAATCACAGGCATATATCAAAATTTTTATCAATATGGTAAAGCAAACTTTCAGTTAAAGAAATTTTTAGATAGCTTGGAAGCAACAAAGAGATCAGAATAACTTTTTTTTTTTTTTTTTTTCTGTCCATGAAGAAATTGTTATCCGAAATCTTCAGGGTCAGGTTCTGGCAAATTAAATAAGATGAATGGATCACACACTCACAGAGCAATTCTGAGCAGGCTGGCAAAGAAGCTAAAAATTTCTCTTATGAATAGGAACTTACTACATATTTTTCAAAAGTAGTGTAAGAATAGGAACTTCTTTAAACCAGAGTCTTTTTACTGTCTCCATTAAAATGAGTGGCTCTATGCTATTGAAAGTATGTATTTCTCTTTATTTTTATGGATTTTTTCATGATTTTATACAAAAGACTCAAAGTCAGTCAGGATTGGTGAACACCTACAGCAGTCATAACTAAACAAAACCAAACCAACTGCCGTCAAGTCAATTCCGACTCATAGCGACCCTATAGGACAGAGTAGAACTGCCCCATAGACTTTTCAAGGAGCACCCAGTGGATTCCAACTGCCGACGTTTTGGTTAGCAGCTGTAGCACTTAACCACTATGCCACCAGCATTTCCCAGTAGTCATAAAGTTTACATAAATAGTAGAAAGAGCTTGCTGCCTTACACAGGTGGTGGTGAAGACTGTGATAAGCTGAAGTGCATTTGCACACCCTAAAGGCAACAGTATAGCAAGGTGGCTAAGAAGATGATCTCTGCAGTCAGATTTTCTAGGTTAAATTTTTGGCATTTGCTAGCTCTGAGAACCTGGGCAAGTTGTTAATACTCTCTGTGTTTTGGTTTTCTAATTGGATATTTGGGGCTATTAATATTTATTTTATACAATTTCTATAAGAATTAAATTGTATGCAAAGCACTCAGAATTGTGCCTAACTCAAAGTAAATAATATGTGTTAGCAATCATATTATCACTTAGTTCCAGCTGACTAGTTTTGCTAAGAAATGCAGACCAGGTATATAAGATCATCAAAGTTCTTAAAAGAACCAATAAATTTAATTTTTAGATAAAATTTTAAAAACCAAACAAAATATATCTGGAAGATTGCTCGACCCACAGGCTGATAATTAACCAGCAGCTCCTTGGAAATCCTATGGGGAAGTTCTACTCTGTCCTATAGGGTTGCTATGAGTCAGAATTGGCTCAACAGCACTGGGTTTGTTTTGTTTTGTTTTGTTTGTTTTTTTATAGCTAAGGTGACCACATGTGTTACAGAGTAGAATTGCCATAGGGTTTTCTTGGGTCATCTTGAGTTGGAATAGACTACACAGCAACAAGTTTGCTTTTTTTGGTTTGGTTTATAGCTGAAGAGAATAGCTGCATTGCTCCTCCCAGTGCACTAACACTTTGATTCTAAACATTTAAGTTTATTTATAGAATGGACCCAGAAAGAAGAAGCTGTTTAAATATCCATTTTATTTATTTAGTGGACATAGAAAAGAAAGATCAAAACTATTATCAAAGTTCATTATCTGAAAGGCCCAACATTTCCTCCTTATGTGCCAAGTCTAAAGGCCCATTTATCTAAATTGTCTGGAAAGATAAAGGCAGCAATAACTCTGAAATCCATCCTCTCTTTCCCCCTTTGAAAAGACCATTTATATTAATTACCACTTGAAATATTTTAACACTTTTTTTCTCAGTATAAGAGAAAACTAGGAGACAAGAGGCAAAAGAACTATTAAGCCGTGTTTTTTTTCTTTTTTTCATAAGCACACATTTTACATTACTTTGAAAAAAAAATTTGAGTTACAAATAAACATCTTGTTGTCACTACACACAGAGACACACATATAACCAAAAGGTGAGCAGCTCAAATTCACCCAGCGGCTCCATGGAGAAAAGACCTGTCAATTTACTCTCATAAAGATTTCTACCTAGGAAACCCTACGGGGGGAGTTCTGTTCTGTCCTATAGGGTCACTATGAGTCAGAACTGACTCAATTCGAGAGCACACAAGAACAACATTTATGTACATATGTGCATATGGTATGTATGTAAGGAAAGTCAGATAGATACTAACATGTATCCATATGTATATCTTTGAAGTAGTGAAAAATAGGTGAAATTGGGCCTTACAGATTAATAAGTAAGCACAAGTAAGCCCGCGCATAACTTGCTTATTGGGTATCCATCCCTTATGGAGAAGTGCGATACCATCAGTCAGCACAAGGCCAGGGGACAATTGCAGAACAGACCATCAATTGCTCGTATGCAAGTTCAAGTTGAAGCTGAAGAAATTTAAAACAAGACCACAAGAGCCAATTATAACATTGAATATATTCCACCTGAATTTAGAGACAATCTCAAGAATAGATTTGATGCATTGAACATTACTGACCAAAGATCAGACAAGTTGTGGGATGACATCAAGGACATCATACATGAAGAAAGCAAGAGGTCATTAAAAAGGCAGGAAAGAAAGAAAAGACCAAAATGGATGTCAGAAGAGACCTGAAACTTGCCCGTGAATTTAGAATAGCTAAAGCAATTTTTTTTTTTAAAGCAAATGGAAGAAATGTTGAAGTAAAAGAGCTGAACAGAAAATTTCAAAGGGCAGCTCAAGAAGACAAAGTATTATAGTGAAATATGCAAAGAGATGGAGTTAGAAAATCAAAAGGGAAGGATATTCTCAATGTTTCTCAAGCCAAAAGAAGTGAGGAAAAAATTCAAGCCTCAAGTTGCAATACTGAAGGATTCTGTGGGCAAAAAACTGAATGACACAGAAAGTATCAAAAGGAGATGGGAGGAATACAGAGTCACTGTACTAAAAAGAATCGGTCAACATCCAATCATTTCAGGAGGTGGCATATGACAAAGAACCAAGGTATTGAAGAAAGAAGTTCAAGGTGCAATGAAGGCATCGATAAAAAACAAGGCTCCAGGAATTGATGGAGTACCAGTTGAGATGTTTCAACAAATGGATGCAACACTGGAAGCAATTAATTGTCTCTGCTAAGAAATTTGGAAGACAGCTACCTGGCAAATTGACTGGAAGAGACTATTCATGCCTATTTCAAAAAACAGTGATCCAACAGAATGTGGAAATTATCAATGTCGTTAATATCACACACAGGTAAAGTTTTGCTGAAGATCATTCAAAAGCGTTTGCAGCGGTACGTCCATAGGAAACTGCCAGAAATTCAAGCTGGATTCAGAAGAGGGAGTGGAATGATGAATATCATTGTTCATGTCAGATGGATCTTGGCTGGAATCAGAGAATACCTGTGTTTACCTGTGTTTTACTGACTATACAAAGGCACTCGACTGTGTGGATCATAAAAATTATGGATAACATTGTGAAGAATGGAAATTCCAGAACACTTAGCTGCACTTATGAGCAACCTGTACCTAGACCAAGAGGCAGTTGTTCAAACAGAAGAAGGGGATACTTTGTGCTTTAAAAGCAGTAAAGTTGTGGGTCAGGGTTGTAACTGTCCATTATATATAGTCAGTCTGCATGCTGAGCAAATAATCTGAGAAGCTGGCCTCTATGAAAAAGAACAGGGCAGCAGGATTGGAGAAAAACTCATTAACAACCTGTGTTACGCAGATGACACAACCTTCCTTGCCGACAGTGTAGAGAACTTAAAATACTGAAGAAGATCAAAGACTACAGTCTTCAGTATGGATTACGCCTCAACTTAAAGAAAACAAAAATGCTCATGACTGGACCAATACACAAAATCAGTATAAATGGAGAAAGTACTGAAGTTTTCAAGAATTTCACTTTACTTGGAATCACAATCAATGTCCATAGAAACAAAAGTCAAGAAATAAAAAGATGTATTACACTGGGCAAATCTGCTTCAGAAGACCTCTTCAATGTATTAAAAAGCAAAGATATCATTTTGAGGACTAAGGTGTGCCTGACCCCTCCCCCATCCCCCCCCAAAAAAAACTCCTTGCTGCTGAGTTAATTGTGACACATAGTGACCCTACAGGACAGAGTAGAACTTTCCCATAGGGTTTCCACAGAGCAGCTGGTGAATTCGAACTGCCAAACTTTTGGTTAGCAGCTGAGCTTCACCCAAGTCAAGCCATGGTATTTTCAAACACCTCATTTGCATGCAAAAGCTGGACAATGAATAAGAAGACTGAAGAAGAATTGATGTCTTTGAATTATGGCATTGGTGAAGAATATTTAGTATACCACGGACTGCCAAAAGAATGAGCAAATCTGTCCTGAAAGAAGTCCAGCCAGAATGCTCTTTAGAAGCAAGATGGCAAGACTTTGTCTCAGGCACTTTGGACATGTTTTCAGAAGGGGCCCAACTGTGGAGAAGGACATCATGCATGGTAAAGTAGAGAATCATCGAAAAAGAGGAAGATCTTCAATGAGATGGACTGACGCAGTGGCTGCAACAATGGGACCAAAGATAGCAATGATTGTGAGAATGGCATAGGACTGGGCAGTGTTTTGTATCATTGTGCATAAGGTTGCTATGGGTTGGAACTGAATGGACGGCATGTAACAACAACAACATAAACTTTTTAATATAAATAAACTTCTGTAATCATATATCAAAAAAATAAGATTTTTGTTTCTCCAAAACGTCTAAATGCTAACTTTGCTACTTATCTAGGAACCAAGACCACTGCTCAAATTTCAGATTAAACTATTCTTTCTTGCTATTACATATATGTCAAAGAAAACATATACCAAAGAACAAAAAACAGATTTCTTTTTTTCTTTCAGAAGTTATTGACTATTTTAACTTGCTAGAAATCCCTAACATGTACAGATGACAAGAATATAATATTTAATAAACAGTTAATCTCTAAATTTTCCTGAGATGGAAAAAAAAGGATGAAAAAAGTTAGAAGGATATGAAACATTCACTATTAGTGCATAAGTATATCCCCTCTCTAAAGAAGGGAGATCTAGATGCAAACAATTCCGTTTTAATATATGTCCCCCTACCCCAAAAACACATAGAAAAAGAGAGACATCCAACAGTGAGAGGTAATAAACATAATCTTGGGCATTTGAAAATTTCATCAAACCATACAACCAGAAAGTGTTACTTATCAATTTTCAAAGTACGGAAAGGAAAGAGGTAGGCCTCTGATGTTAAACAAGTGAACACTTGGACAAAAGAGAAGATTTCATAATAAGTGTCTCTTCTATAATTATAATGTATCTCTGAAATGGAAGATTTTGTTCATGACAAAAGCATTCTAAAAGTGGCTACTGCAATTTCCAATGAGTACTGGTAAAAATTATGTCAATTAGAGAAACATAAATTATAGTTAAAAAGATCTTTTATCCAGAGGGACAAGCATAGAGAGAATACCACATGTGAGAAATATAGCAGTTGGTAAGTGTAACAGGTTTGCTTGTATAAACTTTGTACCTTCAAGAACTGGCCATAGACCAGTCATTTCCAACTTGGGCCGTGACAAACCCTCAAGTTCTGGGCTCATGAAACAAATTAAAGCTAGAGAGCCCCTCTGTGTGTTTACTAAAAGGGAATTTCTCCACCGAACAGAGAAGTTTTCAAATCTGATTAATGTATCTCTTTCCTAAGAGACAAACTAAAGTGAAAAGGAAAGAAAAAGGAAAACTGAGTTTCAGACTTAATAAGGAATTAATCCGCTACTGTTCTTGGAGAGACCGATGAGAGAGAGAGTTAAGGGAGAGACTCCTGAAAAAGAAGATCAAGTGACCATAGTGGACCTGATTTTTTATTTGAGGGGATTGAGCTATAGCAGTAAGGATGTCTAGGTTGGATCTCAGTAAGATCTCCAGGTTTCTCAACTGTCTAAATCTCAAAAGCCCAAGCCCCTCCCTCAAAAACAAACAAACATTGAACATTCTAAGCTAAATTTATCAATCTTAATGCAGTGTAGGAGATAAAACACTTTGATACAGTCTTTGTAGTGTACCAGACAGGAGATATCAGGGGAAGATATTGATAAAATGCTATAGCCTTGGCTGAGTGATTTTAAGGAATGTGTTGCCAGAAAACAAATAATTAGTTGAAATTGTGTACGATTTATGACATAATAGCTTCGCATTAGCAGGCACAGCGAGAAAGTGTCTTGAAGTAACCAACTAGTCCTAATAAGTAAGCTATTTGAGTTGGTTCACAATCTTATCTTTCAGGAGCAACTATTTCCTGGGTCAAGAAGCTAAGTTGTTTTTTTGTTCGTTTTTACTGATTCTCAGTATTGTATAACATATAGATATGAAAGTATGCCCAGTCTCAGTGAAACACAACAAAAAGACAGGAAATTATGTTGGCTTCAGTTTTCAGCTTTCACAGTCAATGAGGGTAAATTTTGACTTTAAACTCAGATTTTTCTTTGTCTAAATCCTTTTAATGCTAAGCATTTTATCAGAGGACCAAACCATTACATTCACTGAGTGAATCCCAGGATGATTTTTATTTCTGTTATTGTACTGTTTAATGATATTAATGCTGAAAAGTGTTGAAAAGCAGAGATATCACCTTGAAGACTAAGGTGCACCTGACCCAAGCCATGGTGTTTTCAATCACATCATATGCATGTGAAAGCTGGACAATGAATAAGGAAGACCGAAGAAGAGTTGACGACTTTGAATTGTGGTGTTGGGGAAGAATATTGAATGCACCATGGACTGCCAAAAGTATGAACAAATCTGTCTTGGAAGAATACAACCAGAATGCTCCTTAGAAGCAAGGATGGGGAGACTGCATCTTACATATTTTAGACATGTTGTCAGGAGAGATCAGTCCCTAGAGAAAGACATCATGCTTGGTAAAGTACAGGGTCAGCAGAAAAGAGAAAGACCCTCAACAAGATGGATTGACACATGGCTGCAACAATGGGCTCAAGCATAACGATGATTTTAAGTATGGTGCAGGACTGGGCAGTGTTTCCGTTCTGTGGTATATAGGATTGCTATGAGTTGCAACCGACTCAACCGCATCTAACAACAACAGCAACAACAATGTTAAGATATGTATTCAAAAATAAGTTTCTGGAACCATCTACTCAGTGTGAGCAAAAAAAAAAAAAAGCTGGATATAAAGAAAGTACACGTATAGATATTTGGTCAAGAAGCATACACTCAGCATTTTATGGGAACAAAAAGGAAATTATAAAATATGATGAACTGCACATAAGTGAAAAGAAAGAATAAGAATTACTTGCCCACTTGATATTCCAGTGCTTATCAGATGTTATTTCAAAGTTCATTCATTTTTATTCTGGCCTACGAAGTGGAGCTGAATTGAGTACACAAATATCCTTACCCCCAAACTGCTTGTTGTTGTGCAAGTTTAACCCAGCATTCTGTGATTTCAGCTAGGCTCTCCATGCTTTCACGTGCAATGCTCAACAGCAAAACACTCCTGTACACACACAGCGTTATAGAAAAACTTCTACCTGCTATTTGGTAAACGTTTGATTTTTGTGTACAGAATGTTGATTGATGTTCTTATTGTACCTACAAAGCTGATTCACTTTAGAGTTTTCTGCTGACTTTATACATAGCAAGGACATCTTTTGAGTGCTTCAAAATCCTGAGTCTAAATCTAGAGCACTGGAATATTTAGTGTATATCCATGCATTTGTTCCCCTAAATGTGAGGACTAAAATGCTGTATAAGATTCATAAAAGTTGTCAACAATTATTGAAACATTTGTCAGAAAAGTAAGGAGAGAATTTTCTAATGTAAATTCTAGATATCGTATTTCTGTAACTTAAAAAGGACTATGAAGAGAATTTTAAATATATTAGTCAAAACTTTTGTGGGTTTAAATGATGGAAACAATTCAGGAGTGAGGATCACTTGCTTCAATCACTGGGAAGGATGGTGATGTTATTAGACTTCAGGGACCAGTGAAACTGTGGGCTTAATGCTGCCAGGATCTCATTCCACTCTCAACTCAGCTCTTTGTGTTAGCTTCACTTTATTGCAGTACAGAGCACTTCCATCTACATAGTGAGACATACAGGCATCAAGAGATCTTGAGGTTTGCACCACATGGCTTCCACCACCATTGACTGTCTTTCCTTATTTCTAGTTAGAAATTCTGATTCTGATGGATCCACTTTAACCTTTCCCTAGGACTGGTTAACTGTGGCCAGGGATAAGCCCACCATAATACTTTTGCAGTTCCCACTACGGCAAGAGAGTTGTGAGTTGGGGGAGGGTCAACAACACCGGACCTTGGTTGTTTTTCTTTTATATGAATAGAGAGAGAGAGAGAGAGAGAGCATTCTTTTTTAAAGCCTATGTCAGTTACGCAGTGTTGGTTACAATAACAGAAAAGTCAGCTCAAACTGGCTTAATCAATTACACAGCTAGAGATACAACATACATGAGAAGCCCAAAAGTATATTTCCTCTTATCCAACAATTCAATGATGTTCCTAAGAGCTCAGTTTCTTTATGTTTATCTGCTCTGTCTCTAAGGAACCCTAGTGGCACAGTGGTTAAGTACTCAGTGGCTAACCAAAAGGTCAGCCTTTCCATGGGAGAAAAAACATGGCAATCTGCTTTCATACAGATTACAGCATAGGGACCCCTATGAGGTAGTTCTATTCTACTTGAGAGCACACAACAACAGCTCTAATTCTGCAGTGTCAGCTTCACCAAAAGGGTTGCTGTGCTTGTAATTGCAAGATGGTTCACATAAACTCCTGGATATAGGTGTCTTTGTCCCAGAATTCCCAGCAAAAGTTGTAATATTCACCCTTATTAGGACAGTTTAGGCTCATGTCCATCCCTGAAATGTCACACATGGTCAGGACAGTTGAATGCAATCCTGATTAGTTATGTCCTCTACTTATGAAATTAGAAATGGAACCACATGGATAATTTCCATAACTTCGGAAACAGGAAGTAGAGGAAGGAGGAATACTTGCTGGTGATGTAGTAGATTATATACACACAGGTAATCTCTGTACCAATATTTTCTAATGTTTCTGGTTACAATTTTATGTTTATTTATATGTAGGATAACACAATTTAACTGAAGTCAATATTGTTAGGAATCGAATGTGTAACCTACTCTTTTTTGTCTCTATGGAGGTCAAATGAGAATAAAATATGGTTGTTGCTCAAATGCCTGGTATTATGAAAATGCTCAAAAACTAAAAAAGAAATCACAGATTAGATTTGAGACTAAATTCTTCCTATTCCATCTTTAGCATTCTAAATCATTGGCAAGGCATACTTGAGTATGTTTGTGAGTAGAAAATGAGAGAAATATGGCCAGCCTCCTACAGGGCTTCCAACTCAGTCTATCTGTTTCACTGGATGGACAAGGATAGCAAGGAAGTACAAGAGGGGCCGGAAGGAAAGAGTGCTCTGAAGGACCTGGACCTGTCCGTTTAGTACACCAGGTGTTATGGATTGAATTGTAGCCCCCCAAAATGTTTTGTATATCCTAACCGCTATGGATGCAATCCCATTTAGGAATATGGTTTTCTCTGTTATCTTAATAAGGCCATATCTGTGTAAGGTGTGTCTTAAACCAATTACTTTTTAGATATAAATGAGCATATTAGGCATAGAAGAAGGAAGCACAGATGGTGGAAAGAAGATGCTACCCCATGTAAAGATCCCCAAGGAACTGAGGAACAGGGGCTGAAGAGAGATAAAGCCTTTCCTTAGAGCCGGTGCCCTAAATTCAGACTTCTAGCTTCCTAGACAATGAGGAAAATAAATTTCTGTTACCTAAAGCACTGACTTGTGGTATTTCTGTTATAGCAGCACTAGGTAACTAAGACGCCATGATCCAGTGCTGATAAAGAGCCAACCAAGGGGACTTCAAAAGGGAACGTAGAGAGAAGCAAAATCTCTCTCCACATGAGGAGAGAAGGCAGAAAATCCAGGGTCTTAAGCTTTCAATAAGAAAGGAGACAAAATTTCCAAAACTGTACATGTATCTCTACTTTTTGAAGTATCAAATTACATATTTAAAACCATAATTTTTTTCTTTCTGTCTATATAGAAGATAGATAGATATAGTTCATCTGTAAGCTTTCTATGTATATATTTAAATTTAAATTTAACTATGACTGATCTATGACATGGAAAGAGAGAGAGACCAGTGATTGAGCTCTCTGAAATGTGATCATTGCTGAAGTTAGAGTAAGAAAAGAGAAGTTAGGCAGAGACAAGTTCATAACCAGTTTATTTATGGTATCGATTGTATGATGATGAACAAGTGTACATTTTCATTAGAACAGTTATCTCTAAGGCCCTGAAGTTTATTGATTCAATTCTGAGTGAAAACTTCAGCTAACATACTTTTAGTTACTTTCTTTTTTTTTTTCCCTAGAAATAATCCATCAATAAGATTCATTTATAAGTACAATGGGATTGTGGTGCTTGGTAACAAAATAAACAGAGAATAAAACCTTATCCCAAATCCTGAAAATACAACTCAACTCCTATTCACCTTTTCTGCTTGTGTTTAGATTTTAATTTATTTATTTTTTAAAATATATAAAGTATCACTCATCTCCAGGGCAAGACAAAGGATCAAGTTTCTCTCAGGCCAGAAGAAGCCATTATTTAAGTCAAGACTGATCCACTGAGACTTTATAAAAACAGATCTTCTTTATTCCTCACCTGATGGAATTTCCTGATCTGACTATGTAATACACTATTTCCTCTTAAAGAACTCTAATGGGAACTGGGAAGTGAGGGCCCACTGTCTTACATCCACAGGGCATTGGGTGGCCTTTCTGGGTTTTTGGCATTTTCCTAAATTAAGTGTTGAATAAAAGAAATATATTAAAAAAGAAAAGACTCACAGGACAGTATGGGCCATTTATTTATTTATTGTTTTTGTTTTTCCATTCCTACCTCTCGCCTCCCTCATAACCATCAAAGATGGTTGCTTTTTGTGTGTAAACCTTTTCATGACTTTTTATAGTAGTAGTCTCATACAGTATTTGTCCTTTTGTAACTGACTTATTTCACTCAGCATAGGCCCTTCAGATTCATCCATGGTGCGAGATGCTTCACAGATTCATCATTGTTCTTTATTGTTGTGTACTTCATTGCGTGTACGCACCATAGTTTGTTTATCTATTCATCTGTTGATGGGCATCTAGGTTGTTTTCATCTTTTTGCTCTTGTGAACAAAGCTGCAGTGAACATAGGTGCGCATATGTCTATTCATGTGATGGCTCTTATTTCTCTAGGATTTATTCCTAGAAGTGGAATTGCTGGATCATACAGTATTTCAATTTCTAGCTTTCTAAGGAAGCACCATATCATTCTCCAAAATGGTTGTATCATTTTGCATTTCCACCAGAAGTACATAAGACTTCCAATCTTCCCACAGTCTCTCCAACATTAGTTATTTTCTGTTTTTTTTTTTTTTTTTTTTTTGTGTGTGTGTGTGTGTGTGCCAGTTATGTCAGGGTAAGATGGTATCTCGTGGTTTTGATTTGCATTTCGCTAATGGCTAGTGATCATGAGCATTTCTTCATGTGTCTTTTAGCTGCTTCAATGTCTTCTTTGGTGAAGTGTTTGTTCATTTCCTTTGCCCATTTTTTAATTGGATTTTTTGTCTTTTTGTTGTAGAGGTATTGGATTTTCCTGTAGATTTGCTGTAGCCAAATTTTCTTTCCCAGTCTATACCCTTTTTACTCTTTTGGTGAAGTCTTTGATGAGCATAAGTGTTTAATTTTTAATAAATTTCATAATCATATGTATGGTTTGTGAGTTTTGTGTAGTCATTGCAATGAGTTATCAAACCCAACAGTAAAGTAGAGTCCTGTAGGAGGGACAGCTGGTGTCAGAATTGGTAAAAAGGCTGGAGAATGGAGGTATGTCTGATCTCCTCCTCACAGGAATTATTTTTGCAGTGATTTTGATCTTGATTCCTTCCCCTCTCCTGAAGTTAGATGAGGTCTGATGCCAAACCATTTTTACAACACTTGAAAGAGAAATTTACAATTTACTTTGTAAGCAAAGGAATATTAGTAGCCCCTGTGTTATTTTTATTTATTTATTAAAGAAAATAATATTTATTGATTTGATTTCTAACAAGATTCCTCTTGCCACCTTAGTGAAACAAATTAAAGGACTCCCTGTCTTAGTTCGTTATTGCTATGTTTATTTTGTTTCATAAGTAGCTGTGTAAATAGATTACTATACAGAAATGATCCTAACTTTCATGTGTATTTTGAGAATATAAGTCTCATTACTTGATCATCATCGTACATACAGGTAACTTTATATTATAGTGTGTCAATTCTTCTCCATGCAGTTATATTTGGAGTGTTATTAAATATTAACAATCCTATAGAAGTCTAATTTTAAAATAGAATTCGAAATGAACTTAGGCAGGAAACAAAATCTTCTGTCTTCCCTTGGAACACTGCTCAAGTTCTTTAATGGAAAATGCCATCAAATGGATATATATACGCATAACAACATTGCTTATTTTCATCTCCATCTTGTGCTGGAATAGGTGCGTTAAACAAATATACCTTCAGATTTTGGGTTCAGTAGTAGATATTTGCAAACTTTGCTAATTAGACGGTTTGTCAGTCTGCTCCCAGTGAATTATAACTCTTGGCATTTAAAACCTCCCTTTAAATCTGAGCTAAATCCGTGACTTGTTTGTACCATTAGGAAAAGGGGAAAGCAACACAGTCCCAGCTGTAAACATAAGACATAGGAAGGCTGGAAGCTTCTGCTTTTGCACTTTTGGGAACCCTGAGCCATCAGGTAAGCTCTGGGGAAGTATTAAACAGGGCACAGCATGGACTGGCAAGTGTTATGCTATGAGTACGCTGGTACTGATGTGTGGGTGAACTAGCTGCCCTTGAAGAATATGCTGGGCTTGTACATGTAGATATAAGGAAGAAGGACCTTCCAGGCAAAGGAAAGAGTTGTTTAGTTTCTTCCACCCTTCTCTCTGTTTATTGAGGTAGGATGCTGAACAGTGGTGGTGATTATATGGTTTCTGTTCTAATACTTGAATTTAGGAAAGTGAAATTTACCAAGGGAAGGCAGGAACAGACTAGAAGGACCCAGAGGTAAAATATTTTAGAGAACACTGAGAGTCAGTCTGAGAAAACCACGGTCAGTTTGCAAGTCTAAAGGATGGGGAATGAGAAAGACATCATGACAATCACCAGCAACAACAGAAAATACTGATCAGGAGCAAGAAAGAAGCTTGAACATGAAAGAAGTTAGGGTGCAAAACGAGGAAGTCCTGATGAATTTATGTTTAATGTTATCACCACAGAGCCCTGGTGGTGCAGTAGTTAAAGTGCTAGGCTACTAACTGAAATGTGGGGGTTCAAACCCACCAGCAGCTCTGTGGGAAAAAGATGTGGCAGTCTGCTTCCATAAAAATTATAGCCTTGGAAACCCGATGGGGGAGTTCTACTGTGTCTTATAGGGTTACTACGAGTCGGAATGGACTGACAGTAACAGGTTTTCATTTTTTTGGTGAATGGGCCTCACTGGGTTAAGGTACAGAATCGAAACTGGGAAAATATATGCAGAGAAGCTCTGAATTAGAAAAAAATGCATATAGGGAGAAGAGTAAATCATATTTCAGCAATTGACACACTCGCTATGAATCATAGATGATAAACACTAATACATCCTATGCTTATTAAACTGAAAAAATAACACAATTTACTTCCGTTTACTCTAAGACATCATACCAGAACAGCAAGGCCAAAATAGTAGCTGCCCAGTTAAATAGCCTCACTTACGACAATGTTAAAATACAAGCACCAAGCTGTTTCTCAAACATGGGTCTAGTGTTTGATATAAGATTTAAATAGGTCTGATAATGAAATGTTACTCAGTTAAATGTGACAGCCTCAAAGCTGATAGAGAATGATAATAGCAAAATACTGTTTTATTTAGCAGTCAAATGGGGAAAAAAATAATAATCTGTTTTGATTCTGTATGTATCAACAATGAGGCTTGTAAGTCACATGTAATAGTATAATGATACTTTGTGGTTTCATAATTTCTTCCACATCAACATTTCAAATGAATAAGTTCATGACACCATCATTATCCCCAGTTTATAGATCAGAGGGGCCTGTATAACTGCTGGAGCGAACAGATGGATTTTGTAGTTGGAAACCCTGCTAGCATAGTGGTTAAGTGCTACAGCTGCTAACCAAAATGTCAGCAGTTCGAATCCTCCAGGCACTCCTTGGAAACTCTATGGGGCAGCTCTGCTCTGTCCTATAGGGTCGCTATGAGTTGGAATTGACTTGATGGCACCAGGTTTGATTTTTTTTGGTTTACCTGAATAGTGACAACTTCAGTTTGTTTAGAGCATAAATTCCTTGTCATCCTAGAGCTTGTCCTCAAGGCTTAGTTTATTTTCTTGCTCTTGGTTTGCCTTTACTTATTAACATAAGATTCAACTGTTCTGGATCCCTCTACATTGCATTGAAGTAACGATTGTAAGTACAGGAGGATTTTCCCTGTTTCTGTACTGGTAGTAACTGGTATGATGTTGCTCAAGTTACTTTCAAAATCCCCTTTAAATCTTTTCAGTCCTAGTGTATAGAATTGGATATAAAACAAAAACAAAACAATAAAGCTAGAAAAATAAAAATTAACAATAATAATAGTTTATACTGGTTTGATTCTTTAAAAAATGATGACTCCATTTGGACATTACAGCAACCCTACATTGTTGTATGATTTTGGATTAATGCGAGGAAACCCCATCTCCAAAAGTTTAAGTAACTTGTCTAATATCAAACAGTAAGTGTCAGAGTCAAGATTTGAACCAAGGTCTTTCAAATGCTAAAAATCCCTCTCCCAATTTCAAATAATTGAATCACTGCACAACACAACACGACTCGCTTTACAGAATTTATTTGTCAATTCTTTCAGTCAGTGTAAGAAGTTATGACTTCTTATATTACAGTGCATATGTCCTATTTGGAGCTCTGGTGGTGAAGTAGTTAAGTGCTTGGCTGCTAACTGAAAGGTCTGTGGTCCTAACTCACTAGCCGCTCCATGGGAGAAATATGTGGCAGTCGGCTTCCGTAAAGATTTACTGTCTTGGAAAAACCCTATGGGGCAGTTCTACTCTGTCCTATAGGGTCACTATGAGTCAGAATCAACATGATGGCAATGGTTTTTTTTTTTTTTTTTTTATGTCTTATTCAATCAATATCTTACGGTTTGGCTTGAATAATCACTTCTCTCTTTGAATCTATTTCATGCTGTCAAGAATAGCTCACTTTTTTAGATTTGTTTTCTATAAAAGATCTTTCCCACAGGGCAGAATCTTTGGCATAGAAAGGTGAAACGAGTCAGAATGAGTAGATGTGAAGAGCCATTTCTGTTAGCTATGAGTTGGGTAGGACTCTGTGAGTTATGAAGGAGTAGGCTTCCAGTATCTGCATACCTCTAATGTGCCTATTAAAATTTCCTGAAGATGCAGAAAGGATGTATGCTAATGGCTGTCATTGCAATGTCACCCTGAAACCTCTATGAAATATCACAATGCCCTTATATTTAATACTTTAAAAAAAAATCTGTACACGTATGTTCTTTAGCATTATTTCCTTTGTGCCTACGAAACATTATACCCTGCCATGACTCCCTGCTCTCTCCTCTTGCCACTGTCTCATTTACATAGTTTTCCCTACTCAGAATTTCCCCCCTTTTCTTCCTTCTTTACTCCCTCCTCCTCCTCCTTCTTCTTCCCTCTCTCTTTCTCATTTTTATGGATACAAAGAGCCTACAGCAGCTCAGAATGTCATAGTTAGCTAAGTAAAAAAAAAAAAAAATCATATATATCATAATGGTATATATGAAGAATATATGTAGTTTGAGAATAAAATAATATTTCTATTCCATTAATTTTACCTTTAAGTCCAAACATATGGTTGTATGGTTAACTTTGGATTTAAGTAATGTTACAAGTCTGGTGAGATTTTTATGCCTATCAAGAAGAACTGGGTTTTGAAGTAGTTGGAAAATCCTGTCCTGCTGAATGCCATAACTCTGAGAAACTAGAGAGGCTTTTTGTGCAGAGTCTTGGGACCTGGGAGAAGACGAGTGATGTGTCTACATCTTTGCTCAGTAACTGTAGTGCTCTTATTTTCTTTTCCTCTAGATCTTTCTGCTGTTAGAATGTACCTAGTGACTTTGGACAATAAGAATTTAATTTTTATTTTTCCATCAGATATTTCAGCATTTGCTCAACAATATTAGCTTGCAAAAAAAAAATAAATACATTGGAAGCATGTTATCTTGATTTCCTCCCAATGGAATGTAATAGTATCCTAAGCGATTTATATTCTTGCAGTATTTCTCTCAAAGAAAGAAAGCAGCTTTTGAAAAGTATCACATATTTTTTTAAAAATCTCCAAATGGAATCTATAAGATTTTGTTTCCTTTTTCAATTTGAACCAAACAGATAGAAAATATTGGGTTATTCTAGATGTTGGTAGTTTGTTGATTTGATAAATATGTTTGTTGATGTTTTATCCATTTGAGAATTAACCATCTTAAACTTTATCATTCTACAAGTATCTGCTGTGTGTTCAAAACTTTGTTACTCCAAGCCTCCCACAGGAGACAGGCACACTTGACTATAGGTGACAAAGTCTGAGAATGTATCTATGAGCAGGCACAACATATGGACAGACTTTACAGTTAATGTTGAATATCCTTAAAATTCAGAGTATTCTTAAATCTGAAATGAATTGTATAACTCAAATCCCTAAGTAACTTAGTACATATGACCTGTGGAGCAGACTGGATTATGAAAGAGATTTTTCTCATTTTAGGGACAGGAACTTCTGGAGCCATTGACAAAGAAGAAGGAGCAATGGAAGGAAAGGACAATGTTAAGTAGGAGAACAGACTAGCCTACAACAGCTCAGTTGCTATGGCACCTGTGTACCCCCACAGAAAGCATCAGGAGCCGGAAAGCACCACAGCTGTATGGAAATCTGCCTCTGCATCATGGGCACAGATGGACAAAGGGTGGTAGAATACTGAACATCTCACAAATTAGGAGTAATAGGTTATGGCCTCACTACCACATGGAACTAAAGAAGTCAAGAGCAGTTCCAGAGTCAGGAAGGAAAGGAATGCTAACTGGTCTATGGCAGTCCTAAGCTAGTAGTGGCCACTCAAGGGATTTTACTCTGAAGGGGAGCACAGCAATTGGACAGAAGTTGAACTGGAACTTGAGGTCAAGATAGTTTTCTGAGTTTGGTTTTGTTTTTTAAGATGCGCAAATTATATCAAATTAGTATGTTGATAAGAACAATTAGTAGATAGAAGAAACATGCTGGTGGAGGAGAGAACCCAGGGGGTTGGGATCTAGTGCATAAATGCAAAGATTAGCTGTGGGAATGTGCACAATTCATGGGTTACAAGGAGAAGGAAGTCAGAGGATACGGGCTAAGGTATGAGGGACCCCTGGCCACTTCTGAAACAATGTGAATGGGAATCCCATAGTCGTGTGAATAGGGGTCCAAATCTGGAAAATACAACTTGTTTATGTCGATAAAACCCTCATTCATTCATGTATTCACGTAAAAAATGTGCTAGGCCCTATGCAAATTGTTAGGCATAAAGTAGCAAAAAAGTTTGAGAAAATTGGTATAGACTGAGAAAATGATTTCACACAATGTCATGCTATTTAATAATAATAATAAGAAACTGGCTGTGCAGCTTTTACTAAAGATTAACACTGCTAGGTAATGAGGCAAATAAGAAAGAGTGTTTAAAAAAGAGTTATGAAAAATTAACGGATAAATCAAGAGTCCTTATCGTGTTAATTTTCTCAATTTTTACATTATTAAGATTTTAAATATAACAAGTTATCACACAGTAAAAGAGAAACAAAACAAAGGAACTGCATTTTTAAGTGTGCAAATATAAATTTTGGTGTTAATTATGTCAGGACACTTTTAGGGAACCAGGCCAGCTAAACACGTGGTAGGGACAGGGGCAGAAGGGAAAGTGGCTAAGTGATGATCAGGTGTCTGCAACAGAAGCAAATAGCACGACATGGAGCTAGATGTGTAAGTTTGACAGGGCACTGTGTGATACTCTCTCCCAAACCTTTTTACCAACAGTGTGACCTCAGTCTCCCGAGTTCTTGCATTTATTTTCTATTATCTCTACATCTTTTGTAAATGAATTTAAAAAGTAGGAAACATCTGGAACATTTTAGTTTCTTCTTTATGTTAAAAAAAATACTTTGTTTTGTTGATGATGATTTTCTTTTTCATTAATTGTGGTAATTATATACAGAACAAAAGATTTGTAATTTTTTTTTTTTTTGAGGAAAATGAAGGTTTTTGTTTTTTAATCTTTAGTGTGTGTGTGCGTGTGTTAGGTGAAAGTTTATGGAGAAAATTAGTTTCTCCTTGAACAGTTAATACGCAATTGTTTTGTGACATTGGATGCCAACCTCATGATGTGTCAACACTCTCCCCTTCTCCACCCAACCAAACCCATTGCCGGCGAGTCGATTCTGACTCATAGTGACCATATAGGTCAGAGTAGAACTGTCCCATTGAGTTTCCAAGAAGTGGCTGGTGGATTCAAACAGCTAACCGTTTGATACATACATCATTTTAACCATTTTTAAGTATATAATTCAGTGACATTAATTACATTACCTTGTTGGGCAACCATCACCACTATCTATCCCCAAATGTTTTAATGTTTTCATCACCCAGGCAGAAACTCCAAAAAACCCAAACCCATTGCTATCGAGTCGATTCCAACTCATAGGAACCCTATAGGACAGAGTAGATAGAACTGCCCCATAGGGTTTTCAAGGCTTTACATCTTATGGAAGCAGACTGCCACATCTTTCTCCTGAGGAGTGGCTGGTATGTTCAAACCACCAACCTTTCAGCTCATAGTTGAGTGCTTTAACCACTGCTCCACCAGGGCTCTTTAACAGAAACTCAGTACTGTTTAAATAATAACTCCCCATTTTCTCCTGCCTCCCTAGTCCCTGGTAAGCAGTACTAAATTTCTGTCTCTATGCATTTGCCTATTCTAGATATTTTATATAAGCAGATTCAAACAATATTTTTTTAATGTCTGGCTTATTTCACTCAACATTAACATTTTCAAGGCACATCTGTGTTGTAGCATGCTTTTATAAATATGAAGCAGCAATACCTTGTTAGGCTCTTTTTTGCTCTTTTATGTCCATCTTCTCCTCTGCCACCATAGCTTCACAATAAAAAGCCAACTGGTTAGTAAGGAGAATACCTTTGTCTTCATATCTCATGTTGGTATAGCACTGTGAACATTCAGGAGGATGACTAAAGGGTATGTTTCAGATTGCGGTCTTTAAGAAATGGTCTGGATAGTTCTATGTTTCCTCACCACCTGGCACAATTGGTTGAAATGAGACTCACTTGCAACCCCTTCTCCCTTACAAAGTACAGAAGGCAAAGGTTTCTTCATGGGTCAGTGAGTATATGACAAATTTTTCTTCGTACCAGCTTAACGCTGAGCCTGAACTCTTGAGATAACCTGTCTAAAAACCTCATCTCTATTTGTTTTCACTGTATAAATCGTTTGGCTTCTGTTAGAGCAGTACTGGTTACGAATGAGACAATTTTTCTCCTAATTTTATATAGGCCTTCAATTCAAATAAAATGTTATAAGGTTTGCAGCTTCTTGGTTCAGTGTTTGGGGTTATTTAGGCATGCAGCAGCTCACATTGAACAAATTTACTACAATCTGATTTTAAGGATCTTCACCAAGTGAAGAGTTGGATCTTTGCGGATGAATATAGGTGGCCCATCACAATTCAACTTTGCTGTACAAATTCACTGGGTGACTTATAAAGATTTAATATTAAATTTAATCATCAACCTGACACACAGTTTCTTGTTGCTACGAGCCCCATGTCACTTTGTGATGCAACAAATTATATCCTGATTTTTAGTCGAATCATCATGATTTGGAAAAAGAGTGTAACACTCAACAGGGGTACATTTTATACTCATTTAAACACTCAGACTCACAAGATTTGAAGAGGCTATGCTTGGCTTCAGAATCACTTAGAACAACACAGGACAAGAAATAGAATAATAAAATATCAATGAAATAAAAAATATCAATGAAACAACAGCAGGGCAGCTGCATGAATTTCTACTTAGTGGAAGTACTCAGAACAAACCAGACCACAGTTCTGGGGCTATATTCTGCCACCTCAAGTTACAGTTCAACAGCAAGCAGAAGCAGACTCAGTAGGGTGGAATGTGGTTCCAAATAGGAACCACAAAATTTTATAGCAGTCTTTATAGTGAATTGAATTGTGTCCCCAAAATATATGTGTCAACTTGGTTAGGCCATATGTGGTTGTCCTCCATTTTGTGATTTTCCTATGTGTTATAAATCATAATCTCTGCCTGTGGTTAAAGAGGATTAGGGTGGGATTGTAACACTCTTGTTCAGGCCACATCCCTGATCCAATGTAAAGGGATTTTCCTTGGGGTATGGCTTGCACCACCTTTTATCGCTCAAGAGATTAAAGGAAAGGAAAGCAAGCAGAGAGTTGGGGACCTCATACCACCAAGAAAGCAGCACCAGGAGCAGAGCCCGTCCTTTGGACCCGGGGTCCCTGCACCTGAGAAGTTTCTCAACCAGGGGAAGAATGAGGACAAGGACCTTTCTCCAGAGCCGACAAAGGGAGAAAGGCTTCCCCCGGAGCTGACACCCAGAATTTGAATTTGTAACCTACTAGACCGTGAGAGAATAAATTTGTCTTTGTTAAAGCCATCCACTTGTAGTATTTCTGTTATAGCAGTACTAGATGACTAAGACAGTCTTATAGGCATAGGTTCTAAGGAACAAACGGCATTCTCTGTTATAACAGTCACTCAGGAAACCTAAGACATGGCTTTTCAATATGTATTTATAGTTAATTTATAGTATTCCTATCCAGATGCAATTTATCAATCAGGGGCCATTTTAATATAGCCTATGCTGCCTAGTAACAATGCTGATCTTCCATTTTTATCAGGTTTCCAGGGGAACAGAGTTAGGATGTTATTATATAATAGCATTAAATTTGTCAATAAAGAAGGAGAAAAGATTTTTTTTTAAACACTTCTCTCAGAATAAAAGGACTAATGTGTATTAAGCTCTGAATATCTCATTTAAACCTCAAAAAAACTTTTCAAGTTAATTGTTAACATTCACATTTTATTGTTCGAGAGTCTGAGATAGAGTTAAATGAGCTTGCTCAAAATCACCACTAGAAATTTACCTTGGTCTTTTTGGCTCTTAAACTGTAGTTTTCTCACACCAGTATGTTTGAGTATATTTGTGTTCAGGTTAATGGTTTTTAGTATATTGTCTGGGTGCTGTAAATGATTCAAACACTCAAATGCTAACCTAAAGTTTGGAGGTATGAGTCTACCTAGAGTCATGTTGAAAGAAAGCCTGGTGATCTACTTCCAAAAAAGCAGTCATGGAAAAGCCTATCTAGTCTATACAGTTCTATTCTCCCAAACATGCAGTCTCCATGAGCCAAAACTGGCTCAACAGAAACTGATTTGGTTTTTCGACCACATAGGCAAAAAGAATTGCAGTCTAGTGCTTCGGAGCAAGACTTTGGAGTCACATCTTTTCAGTTTGGATGCTGGCTGTATCTGAACCTGACTTAAACCGGCATGAGGTTTTAATTCCATTTTAACACTCCTGTCAATCATCATGTGTACTGTTCATGGATTTCATTGCCCTTTTATTAGTTTGTGACTTTGAGTTTACTTGCACTATCCTTCCTCATAAAAATGAAAAATAACACATTTACCATATTCAATGGCAAGTTACTAAGTAACTAAGGCCATGATTTTATCCAACTTTATGTTCCTTCCCCCCTTGGTTCAGCACCCTCAATACCTATTTCCATAAATATTGCCCTGGCTTCTACCGTATTAACTACTCTCTGTAGCTTTTTCATCTTTCCCCTAGCAGACCTTGGTCAGGTTATACTATGGTTTAACTCTAGTTATTAATTTGCTGACAAAGAATGTTGATGGATGTTTTTGTCTTCTAAGGCTGAGGCCTCTGCATCCTTTTCAAGAAAGAGGAGAGAATTAATTTAATTGGAAAGAATACACCCATCGCATAGGCTCAGAGCTCTGGGTATTCAAGATTCTCAATTAATTGGGTCCAAATGTTCCTATCCATCACTAAGGTTCCTTTTACACTTTCTCAGTGAGAGCCTTAATTTGGTGCAGCAGACTTGCCAGTGTCGAGAATTAAATGTCTTCTGCAGTTCTGTTTTTTTTTTTTTTTTTTTTTTTTAATAATTATATTCTGGGCCTGATCCTCAGTTTTTTTTTTTTTTTTTCTGTGCTACTTTTTTAATTTAGGATATGAGAGTCTTTTTATGCTACTAAGAAGTCCCTCTAACTTGCACACTTCACCTAAAATTTGTGATTAATTATCTTTAGCTTTTCAGCCTTTTTCTAATGCACTGATTGCCTTAGCAACACCACCCAATTCCTTAGTCCTATAATTAATATTTCTCCCATATTACTCAAACACTTAAGACATTGCACCTATAAGTGCATTTCCTGCCTCAACTATCCTTTCCCAATTCAACATCAGTAAATTTTAACAACTGTGTAGCCACAGAATGATAAGGACTGTCATGGTCCCACCTACCAACAGTGAAGATGTCCTCATTGCCAGTCTGCTAGTGGGTAAGCTAGTTGCAAAGTCTTACTTTGGAGTCTACTTCATTGAACCATTCTTAGTACCAAAATCTTAGATTGGTGCCCCTGGGAAACATGCACTAAGATGAAGATTTGTTTGCTGAATTAACGTCTATAGGAAGGAAGTATAATTGGGCACAGAGAGGAGTTGGACTGGAATCCAGTCCAACAAAAGACCTCAGCCAATCCTACAGGGAGCATTGGATGTGGAATGGCCCTTCAGAAGTATCCTGCCTGAGGAAGGGAACTAGGCTTTTATACCTCTGCATAAACAATCTCTGGAAGTGGGATGGGAGGGAAGTAACCTTGGTTAAAAGGGCTCTCTCTGACTGATGACAATTCCTGGAGGGGAATTCAGCTGAGCATTGCTAGTCCTCAGGACTCTCAGATTAAGTACCTTCCATGGTAATAAGTACCAAAAAGGTGTTTAGGATTCAGTACAACAACTTTAAAGGATTCCATAAGAATGAGAAGATGATAAAGCCTCACTGTTAATCCCACAATTTTATGAGTCAAACAGGCATATAAATCAGTCAGAAAGTAACCAAGTAGCACAATGATGGATCACAAGAACAGTGGGCAGAAGATATCTCCTGAGAGGACAGCTGCTAGAATTGTTGAATAATCAGAATTGCTGTTCATACTTCTTGTTAGTTTCCTTCAAGGTCTTGAAATACTGTTGTGTCTTAAATGGCATTTCTATTCTTCTAAAGACCTAGCTGTATAGTTTCTGGGATAGTTTCCTACTAACTTATATCTCTAGGGATTTTTAGAGGTACATGGATGAGTATCCATCCTTTCTTTGTAAACTAAGATAACTCATTTTATAAGCCAAATACTATTTAAGGAAAACCAGTGAAGATGTCTCACAATTCATTTCAGGATGATTTATTATCCCTTTTTTTTTTTTCCTGCTGACTTATAGTGTCAGTTGTTCACAATGTTTATTTTTTATCATGATCAAATTGACATAATGAATGTATGATGTATATAAAACTGTCTGTGGTTTGGTTTCCATGTTAAATTAAGTAAATGTTATCACTTCCAATTGGTAAATTTTTTATGAAGAATTAGGATTGGGCCAATTAAATTTGTATCAGGAAATTCTTGTTTTAACTTCTTTGAGCACAGAAGTAAAATTGAAATAAGTTAATTTGTACCATAATTCAGTATCTTTCGGTCATCTGTGAAATATAATCTATACTGGAAGACTATGTTATTTTCATTTATTCCCCAGATCATTGGCACTGAGTTATTTTAGAGCACCAGTCAGGCTAGGAAACCGTGGCGGCATAATAGTTAAGTGCTACGGCTCCTAACCAAAAGGTTGGCAGTTCATATCCCCCAGGAGCTCCTTGAAAACTCTATGGGGCAGTTCTACTCTGTCTCTATGAGTCAGAATCAACTTGACAGCAGCGGGTTTGGGTTTTTTTTTTTTGTTTTGTTAGGCTTAGTTTTGTAAATCATATATTAAAGGTAAACACTCTCTATTAGCACATGGATGGTGTTGTTGTTAGGTGCCATCAGGTCAGTTACTACTCACAGAGAACCTATGTACAACAGAATGAAATACTGCTCAGTCCTGTGCCATCCTCATAATTGTTGCTGTGTTTGAACCTTTTATTGCAGCCACTGTGTCAGTCCATCTCATCGAGGACCTTTCTCTTTTTCACTGACCCTTTACCTTGCTAAGCATGATGTCTTTCTCCACAGACTAGCCCCTCCTGAAAACACGTCCAAAGTAACTGAGTCTCACCATCCTCACTTTCAAGGAGAACGCTAGATGTACTTCTTCCAAGACAGACTTGTTCATACTTTTGGCAGTCCATGGTATATTCACTGTTCTTTGTCAACACCATAATTCAAAGGCATCCATTCTTCTTCAGTCATCCTTATACATTGTCCAGCTTTTGCATTCATATAAGGCATTTGAAAATACCATGGTTTGGGTCAGGTGCACCTTAGCCCTCAAAGTGACATCTTCGCTTTTCAACACTTAAAAGAGGTCTTTTGCAGCAGATTTGCCCAATGCAATGTGTGATTTGATTTCTTGACTGCTGCTTCCATGGACATTGATTGTGTTTCCAAATAAAATGAAATCCTTGGCAACTTCAGTA
Organism: Loxodonta africana; assembly: GCF_030014295.1. NCBI lineage: Eukaryota > Metazoa > Chordata > Mammalia > Proboscidea > Elephantidae > Loxodonta > Loxodonta africana. Next base: position 54,135,563 of record NC_087357.1, on the reverse strand, counting down.
TTTTCTCCATTTATCATGATGTTCCTTATTGGTCCAGTTGTGAAGATTTTAGTTTTCTGTATGTTGAGGTGAAATCCATGCTGAAGGCTGTATAGCCTTTGATCTTCATCAGTAAGTAAGTGCTTCAAGTCCTCTTCACTTTCAGCAAGCAAGGTTGTGCCATTTGCATAATGCAGGCTGTTATTTGGGTAGTATTTGTTTTGTGGATAGTATTTTGCAGAATTATGCTTCAATTTATGTAGTTGACACAATCCTGTGGCTCCACATTTACAGCTAGGGGGAGAAAAAAAACCTCTCTAATTCAAAGATTTCTTTCTCAGCACAATGAATTGTATTTAAATGTAAGTCCAGTTTTATGAGGCTTAGGAAATACAGTTTTTTGACATGTGGAAATTTGGAAAAGATAATGAAATGAGGTGATGTACCACAAAGCAAAGATAATCCTTCAAATCTTAATCGGGAAAAGGGGGGACAGAGACTCATAAAAGGTCAGGGTTATGTTAAAATTAGAAATAAATGAAATGAGGAAAAATTATGTCATCATTTTATTCACATGAAGGAATATAATGGAAATATAAAGGAAAGAAGAGCTGACTCTATGAGAAATCATTTGCTAGAATTTTATGATGAATTTTTTAGCAATATCACCCTTTTTCACATACATTTCTGTGGTCTGGAATTCCTATTGAAACATTTATTTAGCTTTTCTTTTTTATTACTTAACTGATATTGCATTGGTGGTATAGAATGAGTACTTCATATACAACACAGGATTTTCTAAATTGAGGGTGATATCTGGCTGTATGTGCTTAGGTGAGAAACATTAGAAAAAATGTTTAGCAATATTTGGAGACAGCAAAGGAAAAAGCAAAAAAATATAGCACTTGATACTTTACATTTGGATTAAGAATAGGTTTAGTAGGGTTAATATTCTATAACTTTTTGGAGACCCTCATTATTTTTTGTAGTTGTAAGAAACCACATAACTTCAAAGAAGCATATTTTCTAATATTGTCTCTGATATTACTTGTTGTTTTTTGATTCATTTGCCTATTAACTGAAGTAAAATACATTTATGATGTTTCTGTGTTCCAAGAAAAGGAAAGAAGGCTCCTACCGAAGCTATTTCATAACTAGTTTCTGCAGCCGCATTTAGCATTCTTGGATTGCAATGTCACATACATGGAATTTAGCGTCAGAGTTATTAATGTCAATGACAAGCTTCAGTCTAACAGCTTAAGGAGACTTTCCACCTTTGCATCTGTATCTAACTTATTAAAACAGTAGAAACAGTGATGTTCAGAGACATTGTTATTCGTATGTTTTATTTTCACAAATAGTCAGTTACATCAGTGTTGAACCTACCACTAAGTAAGAGTGAGAACACCACCACACCGCTAATCTTTTGCCATCCTTACTTGGAACACTGGGGTTTAATGTGATAGACAGTAAGAAAAAGGGCCATTTGAAATATCTGGGATTTACAGTCTAGGGATTAGACAAGTAAGTTCTGCTATTTTAATAAAATCCAAGCACTCATTTTAAAAGGAAAAGCAAAATGGTTCAAATAAAATTTTGTTTAAATGCTGAACAACTAAAAGCCAGCTTCACATTTTCTCTCTGGTGACCAGAAAACTCATCGATGCAATATTTTTGGTTCTAAAGTACATCTCTTCAAAGAATGAATGTTGACCGGAACATTAAGTTATTTTAAAATGTGTCAAACATAACTCACAGAAAGTGTCTGGATACACTGAATAGGAAGCATTCAAAGCTCATGTAAATTTATTCACTGACTGTTCTGTTACACACTTGGCAGTATTTCATATGTCAAGGATATTAATGTACACCTTTCCATTTATGAGAAATAAAATTGGAGCCAACAGTTGGCCCCTCATAACTTCAATTTTCAAGATAGTGATACAAATGGTATGAGATTTAATCACTGTTCTTATAACTGAAGCTTTTCCACTCTATTGCACTTACTTGTTCTCATATGAAAAGACCTATGGACTGTTTGCCTTACTAGGGCTTCTGGGAAACCTTTCAGATTAACAGATGGACCTATTAATAGAGTTTCAGTGGAAGGTTTACACAAGCATCTTGACTTGATCACACTTCCTCATTTTGTTTTGGAACTTGGCAGTGTGGTAAATGTACAATTACCGTTCTGCCACCTTTCGGAGACACATTGTTATAATATGAAGTGTTTAAGTCCCTGCATATTTTGTTTAATGTTCTGTGTCTTGTCCTTGTAGAAAGTGGAGGTAAGATTTCTGGAAAAACGTGGTGGATTGAACAGACATTTTCACCTCCATTTCCACTGAATTCCACTGTACTGACGGGAAATGGGTTTTCAATAGACATGTTCTCTCAAAGGCAAAAAGAGGACAGAAAAGACAAAAACTTTCTGGTGATTAGAAAACAAATGACTAGTGTGATTAACCTAGGAGGTTCAAGAAACCTGAGTTATTTACCCCCCTGGTGGCACAGTGGTTAAGAGCTTGGCTGAAGATCAAAAAGTTGACAGTTCAAATCCATAAGCCACTCCTTGGAAATCCTATAAGGCGGTTCTATTCTGTCCTATAGGGTCACTAAAATCACTAGGAGTTGGAATTGACTTGATGGCAATGGGTTTGGTTTTTATATCCCCACAAAGCTCAGATATTGGGGGTATCCAGGAAAAATGTCTGGGCAAAAGAAAAGTGGGGCTAAAAACTAGATGATTGCTTTAAGTTCTTTTTAAGAAGTTAAACTTCAAATCTCTTTGAGAACCTGGGTGGTTATTCTCTCACCTTGGCAGAATACTTGAAGTATATTTTCTGAAAAGCATAAAGCTGGATGTGTCTATACTGGGGGTCAGAAGTCACTGTTGAAGCAAAAGTACTGTAATGAAAACAAAGATATTGATTAAAATTTATATTGTGACTATTAAGTCCCCCATCCTCCTCTCTCACTTGGTTCCTGGAATTATGACAGATTTATATTATTCTGGTAGGGGAATATTATTTTGTGGATTGAGGGTAGGGGTGAAATATCACCATCCAAAAACAAACACATGTGCTCAGATACATTCCTCAATGGGCAGTAAATCACAGTGAACAAACCCATCCATGGATGTAGAACTTACAGTTAGCTTTGAATTGATCCTCCCTTGAGTAAGAGCAGAAACCCTGGTGGCGTAGTGGTAGTGATTAAGAGCTACAGCTGCTAACCAAAAGGTCGGCAGTTCAAATCCACCAGGCACTCCTTGGAAGCTCTGTGGGGCAGTTCTACTCTGTCCTATAGTGTTGCTAGGAGTCGGGATTGACTGGACCACAATGGGGTTTGGTTTCGGTTTTGAGTAAGAGCAGGCAGACAAGAATTACCCCACATTGATTAAACTGCCATATCAAATCCAGAGACAAAAATAAATTGTAAGAAATTTAAAATACGTATTTCAATAATATCATCAAAGAGAAAAATATCCATTAGGTAAGGAACAGACTGTTACAAAAATTAAAAAAAAAAAAATGTTCAGAGAATATGGCCTTGGGAATAAAAATTTGATCCTACAAATTAAAAACAAATGAAAATCTCAGTAGAAATACTGAATGGTAAAGTTGAGGACATCGCTCTGAATTAAAGCTCTCTCTCTGTCTCTCTCTACACACATATCTGTATCGGGCAACAAGTACATAAAATATGAGAGAAGATAACAGAATAAAATAAATAGAGCAAGATGTTTACTAATGGGATAATAGAGGTTGAGGGAAGAACAGAGGTTGAGGGAAGAACAGAGAAGTGGAAGAAAAAAATGACCAAAGATCTAAGTAAAAAAAAAAAAAAAAATTAAAAAACTGAAGGATAGGGATGATTTACAGATGCCAGTGGGAAATATTGATTTCCCGATTGCAGGTGCCCCTGCATACGATTCAAATGTCATAAGGACTGCCCTCTTTACTAAAGAAATATCCAGGCCTCATTGACTCAGTAAATGCAATGTCTTTTGTCTCCAGGAAACACAGCACTAAGCCATCCTGAAAAGGATTAGGTGGCTGGCGTTCTCAGCTGCAGTGTGCGAGGTGGGAAAAGGCTTACTTAAACATGCAGCATCACTCTCAAATATCTCCCAGTGAGCTGTCAACCTCATGCAAGAAAGGGTTATCCTACATTTCCTCAGCCTTGTGTCCTGTGATCCAGTCTTGAGAGTCACTTTCATTAGCAAGCACCACATAGTACCCAGACATCCACCAGGAGGTTCCGTAAGGACAGCAATGCTATTAGGGACTATGAAGTAACTAATGCCCTTTACCCCCCTCAGAAGAAGCAGATAATAGGACTTTTCCCATCTAGCCCAGCCTAGCACCGGCCAATCACTGACAGGCGGGATGGATCGTTTTACTAGTCTGTGCAGAGCCATCCACCACAGATTTCCAGAAACATATCATTTACATCCTTTGGACCAAAGTAATTATTAATAGTACTCCTGTGAACCCTCAAATTCAGTGGCTTCACTAGGGAGTATACGCACTACACCAGGTGACACTGTCAAAGGGGGTGACACAAAACTGATGGTCTATAAAATTTTTGTGTTTCAGCAGAAATTGATTATTTTTTATAAAAAAAAATCCCTGTAGTTAATTATACCAACAAATTTTTTTTTCCTAAGCCCAGCAAATATGTACCAATATACTCACAAGGCTAAAACTCTATGCTAATTTACTTTTTAAACCTCTAATGGGCTCCAGTCAGAGCTGTCATTATTACCCAATTACAATAATGCTTCAAATCACGTGGTTTCATCTACATGAGCTACAAGCATGGATTGTTGTTTCCTTTGCTGCCCGTGTTTTTATAATTGCGGATTTTCTCAAATTTTCTGTTTTTTTTTTTTTTTTTTGCTGTAATTAACACGGAGGGGAACGCCATGAGTTACTATACTGGATAACACAGATGCTGGTGACACCGCTGCCCTAATATGTTCTAGTTGGAAAAAAACAAAATTACATGTTCTCCCTACCCGTTTGTTCTCAACGGTCTGTTAGTCCAGGAGTCTGTGAGTGGGGAAATATCTGCAACAGCACACTATGGCGCAGGGGTCTAGACATCCCTACTTATGCCTTTCTTTTTTTATCTTTCTATCCTGACTCCTTCATTTGACTTATAAATCTAGTCTGCACACTGTGTCAAGGATTGGGTGGACACTGACATGAAGTTATTTCTTTCTTCTGGTTGGTTGTTGGCAGTCCAATAGATTGGTGACATATCCCTTATCTTAACCCTGCACTATGATTCTTTGTTTTTATATTTAATCACCCTATTTCTTCATAGGTAGTGTGATATCTTCCCTAAATGTGGTGTGGGCGAAAATTAGTATATTCTGACCACTTCTTCACCATGGAGATGAGAGAGTTGGGTAGTGAATCAACTCCTTCGTCCATTCTTAAGGTTAATATCTTAGCTGTGGGGCATATGGTAAGGATGTTTCGAGAAGAGTGGCTCTCACCTACTAGCACTTTTGTCACCTTAAGGACATTTAGCAGTGTGTCACGTGTTGTGGTATATTGTCACAACTAGGGGCTGTCACTGGTATCGAGTGGGAAGAGGCCAGAAATACCGCTAAACGTCCTGCAACAATCTCCAATGACAAGTAATTTTCTGGCCCCGATGTCAATATTGCTGAGATTCAGAAACATTGTTCTAAAAGAAGATGATCTCTCATCTAGTAAGAAAAGAACACCTGAAATTATGGAAGGGGGTATAGACTACATACTCTCTTACAATTGAGTTCCCACAGGATAAACATCATCCAGTTCACCTGGTATTATTTGATGCTTGTTTCACAAATGGTAGTCTTGCTGTGTCTGACAGCGAGCTGCATCTACTACAGAGTAGCCATTAGTTATTTCGTAGTCCCTAATAGCATTTTTTTTTTAATAGTATTGCTGTCCTTATGGAACCTTCTGGTCAATGTCTGGGTACTATGTGGTGCTTGCTAATGAAAGTGACTCTCAAGACTGGATCACAGGACACAAGGCTGAGGAAATGTAGGCTAACTTTTTCTTGCACGAGGTTGACAGCTCACTGGGAAATATTTGAGAGTGACGCTGCATGTTTAAGTAAGCCTTTTCTCACCTCGCATACTGCAGCTGAGAACGCCAGCCAAGCTAAAAACATTGCATACTAGACAATGTGTGTCTCCGGGACTTTTCTTACAAATGGACATTCTCATCTGCCTCAGAAGAACATGATCTTTACCCTGGGAGTAATCATCAGATATTTCTATCTACCACTTACACTTTCAATAAATTCAGTGACTGGCACCCCAGTCATTACAGTTTGAAATTATGCAGGATTCCAAAAAGAGGAGATGTTTTCCTACAGGACACCGTTTTGGATCAATGATGATTAAAAAAAAAAAAAAGATAAAGATTAACAAATCCTAGAATTTGTTCTGTTCTAGGCTGGCTTCCCAGAAAAGGAGTTGACTTCCTGAAAACGTTCATACAAACTGTTGTGGGCTAGTCAGCTAGTCCTGGTCAGCTACGGGGCTTGAAGCCCAGCCTCCTGATCACATCATGTTTCCTCCATGCTGAAATATCATTCTACCTTAGCCATGGTTACACTGGGGACGAGGTCAGTGCTTTCCTAATCATGCAGCTTATAAACCTCACAGTCCAAGGAATTGGGTCTCTTATCTGGAGTCTAATGTTCTGGCAAGACAAGTTGTTCTTACTGCCCTAGAAAACAATGAATAATGGGGAATGTAACCACCAAATACCAGTGCTGCATCTCTGAGTTTTTACTAAAAAAACATTGCTTTAGCAGATCTGGTGTTTGTGTTATCTTATTACCTGCTCTTGTCTTTAAAACACATATTTGGCAAAACTAACATTGAAGAGTCAGGGTAGAACAAAGATATCTTTAGAAAAACAAGGTTTCAAAAATTGTTTACCCCATTCTCTGCATTCTTTCACCAGAAACTACTGGAGAATATGCTCCACTAAATCAAAGCTTAAGTCAAGCAAGAGGGAGATGTGATATCTAAGAAATGGGATTCGGCACCAAAGGAAAAAAAAAAGGGGGGAATATCTTGAAAGATTATAAAGGAAAATTCCCAAATATCTAATGTCCAGTCCAGAGCAACTAGACTTGATTAGAGCTTGCCAGAATGTTCCAAATAAATTTTCTCAAGAAGTTTAAATTAATACCATGTCCAATGTGTTTTAAAATATTGGTAATTTGATAAATACATATGAAACTGAGCAAAAGGAAGACAGTTACTATTTCCAGGAAAAACCCAAAACTTTTGAAGGTAAGTAAAAGAATCATAGTGTATTGTATGGCTGATCTGTGAATAGCTTTAAAAAAAAAAAAAAAAACACAATAGTGTGAATACTCAACACTGATTTAACAAAGAAAAATATTAGAAAGCTTTATGGGGAAGGTTTCGTGGGAGCAGTTGAAAGTGTGTGTGTGTGTGTGTGTGTGTGTGTTTTCATGATTTTATAGTTATTTGGTGTATGAGTGTGAAAGAAGATGAATCATCATCTTTTACAGTGAAAAGTCAATAAATACTACCTAAAATTGAAAACTCAAGAAGTAGCAATATAAACATGTTATGCAGGAAAAGAGAAACTGTATACATATTTTTCCTAACCAGTAGTTTAAGAACTATTTGGTTTTTGAGCTCTTTTCATGTATACCCTTGATTAACAGTTAAACATATCATAAAAAACAAAACTCATTGCCGTTGAGTCGATTCCGACTCATAGCACCACTGTAGGACAGAATAGAACTGCCCCATATGGTTTCCATGGAGCACCTGGTAGATTTGAACTGCTGACCTTTTGGCTAGGAGCCATAGCTCTTAACCACTACACCACCAAGGTTTCCAAAATATATCACATACATATGCTGAAGAACAAAAGTCAAGGTGAAGGAATTCTTATCTAAAGCAAAGGCTAAAAAAAAAAAAAAAACTGTGAAATAGAAGAGAAAGTTGCATGATTCTCGAAATAATCACTCTAGACTTCACCCAGTGTGAACAAGCATTCCAAGATTCTCTTTGTTTGTTTCCAAGCAAATGCATTGCATACTTACTTTCTGCAATTTTTTGTTTAAGGATAACTGGGAAAGCTTTAGATCCTGGACATCATATTTTTCCTTATTTTGACTTTTCAGGGCGAAATCAATAATTATCTATTTTTATATTAATTTTGTTTGTCTTTGTAAATACCTACTTATAATGACCCACTAAATTAAGGTTTCCTAAATCTTATTGCCTACACATAACTTATATGACAAGCTTATATGCATATATGCAACCATTGTTTTTTTTTTCTAGTTTTATTTTAAAGATAACTTTTGGGAAACAAAGATAAATTTATAAAGAGACGCCTGGCATTATAAGAAAGCTGGGAGAGAAAAAAAAAAAAAAACCCACTAGGGGCTAAAGATAGAGACTGAAAACACATGTAGATTTAGATTGGGATTGGATTTAGAATTTAGTGATGAAACCAGAGGGAAGGAAGATTAGGTATTGAAGAAGACTCAAGGACCAGGGGCCCGTGTTTGTGTAAGCGCATGTACAGCACTGTTATATCAAAATCTGCAACAGAGGAAATCTGTGGGTGATCTCTCACATGTACTGAGTGACGGTGGCTATCTTAGAGGTGCGTTTGTGGGGCTAGCATACTGCTGAACGGTTTACAGCAGGAGCTTTCCTAACGTATGGAAGAACGACCCATATGCATTTGTGCAGTCAAGTAAAAACCAGTTTAAAGAAGCTGTTGTTTAAAAACTCTGTCTTAAAAGTTACAGTTAATTTTAAATTGCTAATTCACCAATTTTCAGATATAGGACCAGTTGTTTTCATTCAGTATGAGTTTGCTAATTATATTTTCCCCTGACTTTTTCTCAGGTAAAACACATCCATAAATCATTTTCTTTGATGGCTGTTTTCAGAATGGAAAATTGCTTGTGAATCACTATGAGAAGAGGCTCCTCCAAGATTATATATATATATATCCTCTTGATATTGTATAATTGCCTTGTCTTTGTTTAACTAAATAGATAGCTTTTATTTGGAGTTTGTCTTTATTAAATGTTTCCATACCTTTCATAGGGAACATTTCCCTCCTCCTCCCCTTTTTTTATATACATGTGTCTTTGGTTTGTATTATTGTGCTAGATTTATTTCATTAATGTTCTCAGTTTCCACCAATCTTTATATTCACACCTTTTTCCATATAACCTTTTAGGGGCTTTCCACTCACGCTCGGTCCAGCCATTTGTCTTGTTTTGCCATATGCAGTATAAGCAGATATGGCAAACAGAAGTTTTAAAATATGCTTACCATTTTTGCTTGCACTGCAATACCTCTGCCATTGCCATGAAAACATGTCCAGGCTAGCCTGTTGAAAGATGAAAGATAAATGAACCAGTTGTTCCAGTCATGAGAGCTGAGGAGGTCCTTCTAGCTATCTGAAAAACAACTAACCTTTATGTATGAGAAGGAAGCCATCTCTTTCATCAGGTCTACCTAGCTAAACCACAGCTGGCCACAAAAGCATGAGCAAGCTCAGCCAGGTTTAGTGAAGCTCAGCCCAAGTCAGCTGAACTCCACTGAATCATGAACTGAGTAATTCTACATTGTTAAGTGCCACTGAAATTGTGTGTGTTATGCATTGAGTTGTGTCCTCTAAAAATACGTGTTGTAAATCTTAACCCCTATGCCTATGGTTATAATCCCATTTGGGAATGAGTTTTCTTTGTTATGTTAATGAGGCAATATTAGTATAGAGTATGTTTTAATTCAATCTCTTTTGAGGTATAAAACAGCAGATTAGGCAAAGAGGAGCAAGTAGAGTTGGGAGGAGATAGATGCCACACCACATGAAGATCACCAAGGAACCAAGGAACAAAAGCTAGAAAGAGACAAGGACCTTCCTTCAGATCTGACAGTGAGAGAAAACCTTCCCCTAGAGCCAATGTCCTGAATTTGGACTTCTAGCTTGCTAAAGTGTGAGAAAACAAACTTCAGTTTGTTAAAGCCACCCACTTATGATATTTGTATTTCTATTATAGCAGCACTAGATAATTAAAACCATGTGGTTGTTTGTTACACAGCATTAATGTTGCCCCACTTGCCTTATACAAAAATTAATGCCCAAGAGGGGTGCTGATAAAAAATGAAAACATATGGCTAGCTTTGTGACTGGGTGGTGGGCATAGGTTAACAAAATGGTAAGGCAACTATTCTAGGAGGCAGGAACAAAATGAAAGAAAATTTTCTGAGGAGCCTAGAAAAATGGCAATGTTATTCCACAGTGATGAAATATTTGTTACAATCCTCACCTGTGAAAACTTAAAAGATTTAAAAAAAAAAAAGTACCTAATGAATTTTTCACTTGCATAAAAAGATTTCTAGGCAGAATGTTTAAAGTATTGGCTTGCTTTTACTAGATCTGTATAAGTTTCTCTAAGAAAGAGGTGCTCTAAGGAAAAAAAAAAGGTCATTTTACAAGCTGACTTTGGAGGAAATATTTGCTAGATGAAAAAAGTAATACTATTTCACAGATTCAGACTTTCACACTAGTAAAATAGTCTCACATTAAGACATGGCCTCAGGCTAACAACAGAATCAAGGGTATGAATGTGATACATTTTGTTAAGACCTCTGAAAGAATTAAGAAGATGCCAGGTAGAACCTTTCAGTTGTACAAAAGCACTTCTAGGAATATTAAGGGTGTTGTCTTATAGCAGACTACAATGCCAAACTAAGTAGTGATGAAGAACAGAGAGAAGCTTTAAAAGAACTGTTAATATGCCTTTTGTCACAAGGAATGAAATGAGATAAAATTATTTTGAAAACCCACTGAGTTTTTGAGACTGTTGTACTGGCAAAAACACCATCAACATGTACCAAAAGAGACTAAGATTGCTCAAAATTTATAAAAACTTCTAGCCTCTCATCCTCTTTGATGGGCATAATGCAGGCTGAGAAAGTCACTGAAAGGGCATATTTCCCAGTAACCTCTCCAGAAACGAACAAGAATGATGATGGTAAAGGAATTCCTTCCTAGGGGGAAGATTCAGGAGCTTTGGAGAACAATGGCCTGGGGAGTAGAAAGCAGCCAGAGTTTTTTTTTTTTTTTTAAAAATCATCTCCCACCCCAGGAGTAGGGAGACCTAACAACTTTTGCCCCACAGAATATTAGAAGTGCTATAGACCAATGGAAACCCTGGTGGCGTAGTGATTAAGTGCTACGGCTGCTAACCAAAGAGTCAGCAGTTTGAATCCACCAGGCACTCCTTGGAAACTCTATGGGGCAGTTCTAGTTTGTCCTATAGGGTTGCTATAAGTCAGAATTGACTCAGCAGCACTGGGTTTGGTTTTGGTTTAGTAATAGACCAATGACCACCAAGTGCTTCCCATTTATTCTGTTTTTGAATGAAAGTTTGTTCTGTAATTATCCTGTTCCAAGATAACAATTGTATTTTGGAGGCATGGGTGAGAGATAACTTGTCTATTTAGTTCATAGACTAAATCAGGAAGTGTCACATCCAGACCTGATGTTGTTGTTGTTAATTACTATTCAGTCAATTTTGACTTATGGCAACCACACATGTGCAGAGTAGAACTGCTCCATAGAGTTTTCAAGACTGTGATCTTTTGGAAGCAGATTGCCAGACTCATCTTCTGAGGTACCTCTGGGTGGGTTCTAATTGCCAACTTTTTGGCTAGTAATTTAGCACTCAAATGTTTGCCCCACTCAGGAACTCCTAGGCCTGATGCAGATCTTATCATTCTGTACCCTGAGCCTGAGTCTATGATTAGATGAGACTTTCTGTATCCTCAATTAGGTGTAAATATTTTGAATGTGGGAGGGTGTGAATAATTGTTATCAGAGGGTAGTCTGTGGTTGATTGCATAAGTGGTCCTAATTCTTCGTCAATAGCTCTATCCATTCCCTTCGTTATAAAGCGTTTTATTGGTTTTAGTTGATTTCCTCCTGAGTTACATGATTTGCTTTGGCTGATGGGATGTTAGCATGCATGATGCAAGCACAGAGTTGAAAAAGCACTTCCATATTTCTGCCTTTGTCCTCGTAACTCTGCCAAACCCATATCCAGTCTAGCCAGCTAAAGGATGAAAATTACACAGAACAGAGCTGAGATGCTTGGATTATACCATCTGTGGCTATTCCAGATCAGCTGAAAATCAGCCATGGCACTGACATGAGTGATTACACAAGAGCTACGCCAACCTGTAGCTGACTGCAGACACGTGAATGAACTAGGAAGCCCACCCAAACCCACACCTAAACCGTACGGACTGATGAGCCAAATAAAGATTTATTATTCTATGCCAGTAAAATCTTGAGTTGTTTGTTATGCAACATTATCATGGCAATAGATAATAGATGTAATTATATTTACTTAAGTGTTATAATCTAAACGTATCTGAGAACACTTGAGACTGACTGATGGGAACAGCATTGTAAGGATTTACTAGAGATTACCTACTGACTGAAGCATCATTTGTGAGTAGGACATTCATTGCATTGCTTAATCTCTGGTGAAGTAGTATTATGACATTTTTTGTTTTATAATAACTATATGATATAAATTATATGATCGCTTCATCAATTATCATAGTTTTTATCCCATAATAGGGACAATAAATGGTTTATTGAATGAATGAGTGGATTTTCATTAAATAGAGATAGAGCTGCGGCTTTGAGAGATTAAGAAGCTAGAAGAATGTCAATTTACTATTTTAAGAAGAACTAGAACCCCAAACCATACCTAACTCCAAAGTCTTTTTTTTTATTATTACATTATGTTTATTTCCTATTTGAAATATTTATTTCACTACCCACTGTAGTTTGACTGGAAATTTCTGAGGGAAAAAAATGTTTTTACCAATTTCAAAAATGACACTTTCCAAAGATTTGAAAAACAAATTTCCTCTTTATTTGATACTATTTATCCTGACTCACCTCAGTCCATCTCGGTATTGAAGTTCCAAATCTTATGTTGGAGTTAATATCAAACAGAAATTGAGGAAAAAGGAAAGAAAAGGATAGAAAAAGAAGGAGGTAGGGTTGGAGAGTCAAGAATTTTAATCAAAGTTAGAATCAAAAACTACATCAATAATATATTTATGTGTCTCACAATTAGCAGGTACAATGATTACTCAATAAGTAATGCCCAGCCAACACACTTCCAAAGCACCCACCAACTGTCTGTCATTGGAGGCTTGTGTGTTGCTATGATGCTGAACAGCTATCAATGGAGCTTCCATGCTAAGATAGACTAGGAAGAAAGTTTTGGTTGTTTGTTATGCCTGGTGGTCTACTTCCAAAAATATTAGCCAGTGAAAACACTTTGGGTCCGATCCAATTGTGCATGTGGCCACCCTGAGTTGGGGGCCAACTTGACAGGAGGCAAATCAACAGCATTTTACAAGCATATATACACCTTCCACCCCAGACACACACACACATATACATAAACTAGTCTAAACCATATCATTTTATTTATAGGGAAGGAGCAAATTCTTCATTTAACTTCTGTTATTGTAAATACAATTAAACAAAATGTGGTTAGGAAAATTAGGTTTATAGTAATGGGGAGGCTTGGTGGCACAATGGTTAAGCATTCAGGTTGCTAACCAAAAGGTCACCAGTTCAAATCTACCAGCTGCTCCTTGGAAACACTACGAGGCGGTTCTACTCTGTCAATGGGTATTTATAGTAATGGAGTAATGCACTTGAAAACATTTTTATTTACAACCTAAGTGTGGGTGACTGTTAAAGAAAATTGTAAAATCATATTTTTATTGCAGTTTTCGCATCACTGGAAAAGCAGCTTAACAAAAAGCTTCTTTGTTTTCAAAGAGCTGAACTTCATCAGGTAACAAAAGAAATTAGGTGTAAAGCAATCTGTGGGTTGTTAGGGATTTGTACAAATGTAGTGTCATGGATTGAATTATGTCCCCCCAAAAACGTGTGTATCAATCAGGCAGGTCCATGATTCCCAGTATTGTGTGATCTTCCCACATGTTGTAAATCTTGCCTCTAGGATGTTAACGTGGGAGGATGATCGGCAGTTCTGTCAGTGAGGCAGGACTCTACCTACAAGATTGGGTTTTGCCTTGAGGCAATCTCTTGAGATATAAAGGAAAGATGCGAGCAGAGACAGGGGGAGCTCGTACCACCAAGAAAGCAGTGCCAGGAGCAGAGCGCATTCTTTCTACCCAGGGTCCCTGAGCTGAGAAGCTCCTTGTCTGGGGGAAGATTGATGAAAAGGCTGACAGAGAAAGCCTTCCCCTGGAGCTGACAGCCTGAATTTGGACTTTCAGCCTACTTTACTGTGAGAAAATAAACTTCTCTTTGTAAAGCCATCCACTTGTGGTATTTCTGTTACAGCAGCACTAGATGACTAAGACACTAGGTTTTTGTTTTCTTTATACTATTTGATTTCCCGCAGCCTCACAAACAAGTAGCACCAAATCTCCAGCTTGCTCCCTTACCTCTACCCCACCTGCAATTCATTGTCTGTTGAGGAAATACATTAGAAGTAAAGGTTTAAGTGTGATACCAATGTTTATTCCAATATATAGAGCTACCCTAGAGTCACTTTAAATCACCACAGGCAAATGGCTTTCTCTCTGTATATATGGTGCCTGTGACAAGTTGGATATATTTTAAATTTTGTCCTTTAATTAATATGATTTAAGGACAGACACTGGAAGAAGTTTAAGAGTGATATAAAACAGTTGCCTTGTGCATTTACATCAAGTTATCACTCAGATTATTACTGGAAAATGTCGAGTAAATTATTTTTCTCACCTCAGAAGTGTACTTGCAAAATTCATAGTCTTTAAAACTTAAATTAGGCATTCAGCGAAAAGATAAAGACAAATTAGAGCAAACGGAAGATTTATAACATGTCAGTATGTCTGTCACACTAAATTTTTTTATTAAAAAAATGAGGTGAGAAAATCACATGTGGTCTTGGATTATATTCCTAAAAAAAAAGGTGAAGTGAAAAAATTATGAAACTATAACTGAAACTTCTCCCTCAAAAAAAAATTCTAAAATATGGTTCATATTAATAATGTTTCCTTTAATCAAGTAGTGACATTACTACTTTTATTATTTTTAATAAGGGTTGACGTAAAGCAAAAAAGAAAAAAGAACTCTTTGCCATCGAGTCAATTCCAACTTATAGTGACCCTATAGGACAAAGTAGAACTGCCCCATAGAGTTTGCGAGAAGCAGCTGGTGGATTCTAACTGCCCACTTTGGTGGGCAGCCAAGATTTTAGTCACTGTGCCACCAGTCTCTGTAGCACTCATTAACTTCTAGTCACTAGGCTTGCTTATGGGGTTAAAAAAAGATTAGAATTCTGCTCTCAAGAAACTAAGAAAAAATAAACCTATTGAGAGGATGTTCCTGAGGTTATATCTCTTTGGGAAACTTATGATTTTGGTAAATACTAAAACAGAGACTCTAACTTAAGTAGACTCACACAAATAAAATGCAAAAAATAACTAAGGAATTTCTACTGTAAATGTTCACACTGTCAGTAATGGAACAGATTCAGGGAGCAGTATTTGCACATTATTTGCCACATATTAGAGAGAATCATGCTGCTTCTATCTTTGGCTTAAATAGAGGGAAGAACATATTTGAAAACACTAGTCTAAGAGATGAGAAGAAACAGGGATAAAATTCAAACTCAGTAAACAAATATTGTTTAATTGAATAGAAACTAATGACTCTACATTAAAAATACTAGTATATCATCCCATTTGTAGTGTTAACTTTATCTTAGATAACAAAAACATCTGATTCAGTTATTAATTTATGAAAAATGTCTTCCATTGTCAATCTGATATTACTAAGCCGTTTTAAACTTAGAAGATAAAATGCTTAGCCCATATATGTCATACAAAACTCTGATATCAGGAAAGTATCTAATCTTGTTAATTTTTACATCATGTTTCATCTTGAGAGTAGTTTCATGCAAAAGCGCAAAGCAGTGTCCACTCAAATTGTTGTGTTTCCATTTGATGGGGCTTTCGACAATGAAATATTTCATTACAGCTTTATTGTACATTTTGGGGTAATTCAGTTGGTGTGTTTCTCAATTCCTCACCTCAAAGGAGGGAAATCTGCCACTGATACAGAACAGCCGGTGTCCCATTTCTAATGACCATAGAACATAAAACTGAAATTGAGGTTCTTTCTTCAAAGCTTTTACTTTTTCTCTCTTCTCTGAAGCTTTTCATGGTCCCCATTTCCCACATCAGCCCAAGTTAATACTGAATACTCTATTCTACTTCAAAATCTACACCTGCTGGTGTTGTTATATATAATACACATCTAATTTTAACTCAATTAATTTTTGGTATAAGCTCTTCAGTTGGGAGTTGTTTAGAATTTATTTGTACTAGTAATTGTAAATATATTTATTTAGCTTGTCTACGTCCCTAGGTGGAAACCCTGGCGGCGTAGTAGCTAAGTGCTACAGCTGCTAACCAGGAGGTCAGCAGTTCAAATCCGCCAGGTGCTCCTAGAAAACTCTATGGGGCAGTTCTACTCTGTCCTATAGGGTCGCTATGAGTCAGAATCGACTCAACGGCAGTGGGTTTTGGTTGGACGTCCCTAGGTAGGGCAAACAACTTGCATTCAACTGTTAATCTAAAGGTTGGTGGTTCGCACTCACGCAGAAGTACAATAGAAGAAAAGGCCCGGCAATCTGCTTCTGTTAAGACTGCAGCCAAGAAAACCCTGAGAAGCAGTCTACTCAGTAACGCATGGGACTTCCCTGAGTCGGAATCAACTCAGCAACTAACAACAACAGTATTTTAAAATATAACTTGGAAGGAAATAATTTAGATTCCTCATATATGACTAAAGCATTTTTAAACCAGCGTGAATTAATTATAAAGTTTTTTAAAAAACTGTGATGATGTTACATAGTCCTTTTTTTTCCACTATGAGCCTATTTATTTCATTATATATATATATAGTAAGGATAAGGTCTAGCAGGTAAGCAATAAATATTTGTACCTTTAACTGGAATGGGTTAGAATTACATTTCCGTTCTTAATTATACTCATATTTCACACTAAAATGAAAGAAATTTTATAGAAAGCTCATTCACTTTACTGAGTTAATCGTAAATGCAACAAGTATTTCACCTTTTTTTCCTCACTTCTTCTATGTTCTTCTAAGAGACTTTGACAACTCCTTTCTCCTTTTTGTGCCCCTTGATAGTGGAAGTCAACCATTTACCCCTTTGGGACCTTTTAGTGGCATGGATTAAATTTTCTTAGAAACTTAGAAAAGGGTAATTGCTAATCACAGCTAATCACAACATCTGATGGTTTAAGGTATTATAACTGAAAGACAGGTGGGAACATTATTTGAGAAAATTTGCATGTAAATTAAATAGTATATCAGAGCCTTGGAAACCCTGGTGGCATAGTGGTTAAGTGCTACGGCTGCTAGCCTAAAGGTCGGCAGTTCAAATCTGCCAGGTGCTCCTTGGAAATTCTATGGGGCGGTTCTACTCTGTCCTATAGGGTTGCTATGAGTCAGAATTGACTTGACAGCAGTGGGTTTTACCAAAGCCTTAACATAAATATGACTGTAAAATATATAAACCACATTTCTAAAATCAGAGGATAAAATGTCAGTAATTTTAATGATATTTACAGTGAAAATTTTGAAAAAAATAAGTAGGGATCTAGAGAGATATTAGGACAAGATAGTAATAAAAGAGACAGAGAAAAACTCAGAAAACGAAAGAATGTTCTTTTGCCAGGTCTCTCTTTGTTTCTTTTTTTAAATATATAAAGCGTGGAGGAGTTTAGCCTAGATACAATGATAAATGCCATAACATTTATCACAAGCAAATATAATGAACATGACCCATTCATTTATTAGAAGGAATATCCAATATTATCTTTCACAGCCCTTTTAGTGGTGGCTAGAAAAAGACAATTTTTGTTGTTAGGTGCCATGGAGTTGATTCTGACTCATAGCAACTCTATGTACAACAATATGAAATACTGCCCAGTCCAATGTCATCCTCATAATCATTGTTATGCGTGAGCCCATTGTTCCAGCCACCGTGTCAATCCATCTTGTTGAGGGTCTTCCTTTATTTCACTGACCTCTACTTCATCAACCATGATATCCTTCTCCAGGGATTGGCCCATTCTGATAATATGTCCAAAGTATGTGAGATGAAGTCAGAAAAAAGCCAATAGACTACAATAAGGCAGAATTCTCATCCAACACCAGTTAACCCCCAAAATCTCAGAGGTAAAAGCCCATGGCTTGCATATTTTTAGTTATTTTAGAGGAATTAATTCAATGCCTTGTATTCAGTAAGTACTCAAGGAAGTTGACCATTTCATGGATACGAGAGTAATGAAAACTTTACTCCTAAAAAAAAAAATTAAAAAAAATAAAAATTTTTCATGACTTCATCATTTTGAAGATAATTCAAATGTACTCTCACATAGAGAGGGAGCATAATGTTGCAGGAAGAGCTAAAATCATCGTTAATGGATATATGTTCTAATACTAATTTCATCAATAAATAGTCCATAGATAATTCACTCAAATTTTCTTGGCATCAGTTGTTTGATATAGATAAAAACAGTGGAGGTTGAGTTAGATGACTTCAAGTTCTACAGTCCTATCAGTACCTTTAAATGATATTTACACTAAAATGATATTGCCTGTAGTTATGAAACGATGACATTTAAATTGCATACATTTATCTTATATGTCCTAATGCCAGGTACGCTAGTTTTTTATTACTGCATTCAAAATTACCGATAAATTTGTGGCTTGAAACAATACACAGTGAACTTTCTGGAAGGTGGCAGTATGAGTAGTACCATGCTCCCATACCCCCATGGGATCACAAATGAAAACAACCAGAAATTGGTAGACTCAGTTTTGTAAGAGCTCTGAAAAGCAGTCAGGCCTACAGCAAATAAATGAATGTTAAATCAAGAAAGAGATGACTTTTAAATGTAGGAAAGCTTTGATTTTCTACTGTGCGTTTCTCCCTCCCTGGCTCAGAGTCTTGACCACCTTGGAGCTGTGATAGAGGACCCTGCTTTCAGAAAGGGGGCATGAGTCTTTCAGAGTCCACACTTCAGGACACCACGCAGTTTCTGCCATTGCCACCTTGGAACAATGTCCTGAGATCACCACCTTGTGAAGAAGCTGAGGCTGAAAGATCGTGCGGAGAAAGGTCTAGCTTTCCCAGCTTCCCATCAGCTGAAAGCAGCTGCCAGAAAAAAGCAGCAGAGGAACCACCCAGGCCACCCATAGCACTAGGAGAAATAATACAGCGTTGTTGATTTAAAACAATTAAATTTTGGAGTTGTTTGGTATATGACAATAGATAACATAAATTTGTACTAAAATATGTGACACTAGCTTTGTGACAAGGCAGTGGGTGGAAGCTAGACGGGGCGGTAAGAAAAATTGTTCTTGGAGGCTAGAAGAGAAGTGAGGAGACTGCTTTAAAACTGTAGAAAGGGTGGCATGCATTTACGTAGGGGTGGAACAACTGGAAACAAAACGGCCTGCAATTAACTCGGTAAATAGAAAATGTACCTAACAAATTATGGATCTGGTTAAGAAGATTTCTAGAGACAATTTTAAAACTATTTGTTTTGGTTTTTAGCTTTGTGTTTCTAATATACATGAAAAGAGAGAATTATCCATTTTGAAAACAAAACATACAGAACGTATGAAGGAGACACTTTCTAGATTGGAAAATAAAGCCGTTTCTCATCTGCAGTTTCTCCTGCCATCAGAAGATATTCAGAGTAAATCAGGGGCATGGAAATCTGGGAAAGAGGTATGTTGTGTGAAGATCATTGTTTCACGCGTTAATATGCAACCGAGAACATTAGTGGAAGAAGTACTAGCAAACAAGTAGGCAGAATGACTCACTTAGGTGACATTTGCCAATACCCAGTCCTGGGACATCATGGGCTCCCAATTACCAAGGCTAATTTTATTCTTCTAAAGGAAACCGTGGTGGTGTTGTGGTTAAGAGCTATGTCTGCTAACCAAGATGTCGCAGTTCAAATCCACCAAGCCTCCTTGGAAACTCTATGGTGCAGTTCTACTCTGTTCCATAGGGTTGCTATGAATCGGCATCGACTGGATGGCAATTTTTTTTTTTTTTTAATTCAGCTAATGTTGCAGCCAGTAGTAGGCACCTAGGCTGAGCCTCTGAAATGACACCGTCCCTTGCGGAGACCAACTCTCCATTTAGTGAAAGAGGTAATACATTGACATATTCTGATTGTGAATTTGATTTTCCTGCCCATAGATCTCAGTTTGTACCACGATCTGATGCATTGCAGAGTATTTACTCCGTTAACGCTGTTATTGTTGTTATTCACCACTGAGTCAGCTCAGATTCATTGTGACCCCATGTACAACAGAATGAAACAATCCTGCCCCATTTT
Organism: Loxodonta africana; assembly: GCF_030014295.1. Classification (NCBI taxonomy): domain Eukaryota; kingdom Metazoa; phylum Chordata; class Mammalia; order Proboscidea; family Elephantidae; genus Loxodonta; species Loxodonta africana. Next base: position 54,115,051 of record NC_087357.1, on the reverse strand, counting down.
CACAATCTTTGGTATGTTCGAGTCTATTGTTGTGGCCACTGTGTATTTCGAGTGCCTTCCAACTTGGAGGCTTATATTCAGGCACTGTGTCAGACAATACTCTGTTGTGACCCACAGGGTTTTCACCAGTTAATTTTCAGGAGTAGATCATTGAGCCTTTTTCCTAGTCTAAGTTTGGAAGCTCCACTGAAACCTGTCCACCATGGGTGACCCTGATATTTGAAAATCCTGTGGCATTGCTTCCAGCATCATAGCCACATGTAAGCCACCACAGTATAACAAACTGACAGATGGATGGTGGCTCCAACACTAAATTCTGCAAAATATTGTTTCAGACCAAAGCAGTCATTATCTAGCAAAGGACTGTGAGCAGAAGGCACATGGTTGTAGTATCCACTTGTCTTATCACGTACTTAACCAACCAGAAGCTACCAGCCTGATGAAATGATGAAACAAATTTTTAAATGGTCACCTGGTGTGCCAGATTGGAGGTGATACCCTGGAAGGATTAAGTGCCATTCTCCAGCACATAATGGTCATTGTATGGTCCCAGTAGATACAATACTTGAGTATAGTAGCCAAGGGGTGGAAGTAAGAGTGGAATACCTACCATCACTCCCAGTATTGCACATACAAAATTTGTGCTTCATTTACTCATACTTTAGGTCTAAAGGTCCCCCTTCCAGAGGGAAAATTGTTATACCAGGGGTACAGTGGGTACATCAAAAAACTAAAAGCTACTGTTTCCAATAAGTCATTTTGGACTTTTTGCCAAGATATCATCAACAACATTAGGAATGGGTAGGGCTGTTGATACAGAGCGGGGTCAGGAAAGAGTACATTTGGCACCCAGGTGAGCCAATGAGTCATCTCTTGGCACACCCCTTGCTGATTTCAATGAAATGGTAAATGAAAAAGACATGAGACCAGAGGTTTAGACCCCTTAAGAATGATGGGGTAAATCAACTGTATCAGCAGCGGTGTAAACTAAGGCAAAGAGAAGCTAGAATAGACAGTAGAAAAGAGAGATGATGAATATCAGTTGCAGCTAAGCTACTGAGGCTGTATTTTGCCCCACTAAACTTCCACTTGTAAATTTTCCAAGATAAAAAACCAACCATAATTTCATTGAAGCAGTTTTCAGTTTGAATGAACTTAACTGTATGAAGGAGGTCAGTTGAAACTGCATAAGTGGTAAACTATAATGGGTGCTGTGCTGTGTCAATCAGATCCCTTTTTTAATACTAAGGCATTCGACAGACAGGAGTGTTAGCAGCTACTGGCTCACAGTTAAGAGCTTCTTCCAAATTGCCATCAGGGGAAAGGAACTACCAGCTCAAGGCTGTCCCTACCCTCACCGAAATCCACATTGAAAGATCTGTCAATATGGGAGCACAAAGACCCAGCTTCCTTGCTTTAACCTAGGGCATCTCTGAAGGTCCATCTGGTTCGGAAATCACCCTGGGTTCAGCAATGCCTTTGCTGCAATGAAGTCACAGTAATTCAACTTCTTTTCCTGCCCAGTCCTGCTTCCCTCACTCCTTTACTGTTTTTTGACATTGAGAGGCACAACCAATAAACTTCTGCATCATCCATTATCTGAAATAATCATCTCAGAGTCTGTTTCTAGGCAACTCAACCTAAGAAGGAGTGTGTAAATGTAGGGAGGCAAAGAAAATATAGTTCTGTGGATGTTCTCGGGCCAGTTCCTGAAGGGTTAATATGTCATATTAATGAAGTTAGAAACTGAAGAGTGAGGAGCTTCCTTCCTTGCTTGGGAGGGGTAATAATATCCCCTGAAGGACAAGAGTTTTAAAGAAGTGGACCAGCACATTATTGCCTTCCTTATTTCATGTTTTATTATTTCTTAACTTTTTCTTTCAGTACTTTTAACCAGTAGATCTGGGAGAAAACAAAGCCTGTTCTAAAGACCCTTTTACTGTTGAAATAAGATAAGTCACCTTCTCACTGCCACTAATGTAGAGATTCATTGTCAAGGGGTGATTTCTGCACCAAGGTCGTTGGCTGGAGAACATGTTTTGTAATTGCTCTTGGCACAGTGTGAGCAATGAGGATAACTAATGAATAAGGATGCTCCAGAAACAATGTACTCAAAGGGAAGATGGTCTCCAAAGTGTGACCATGGACGTTTTGAGCCTTTGCTGAGGTGTAAAGATCATACACTGTAATCAAGAAAAAATATGTATCAGCACAAATGGATGAAATGTAGAAAATGTCAAGAGAAATTAAACTGTACTTTTTTTGTGGTAAATTACACTAAAATAACAGTCATTTAGGCTACATCAGTGCATTTGTTTCAAATGTACTTGAGCAACATAGAAAATGTACAACATGTAAAAATTCACACAAATACCTGAAGAAAATTCTAACATAAATTATTGGGCAAGAAAAAATCTACTCATTTTAAGTGGCAGAATATAAATGTCTTATTACCTGCTGTGAAAAAATAGTACTCTTGGTGGCTGTCATTATTTGGATTGCTTAAGATGAAACGGTAACTTCTTATTGTCATCCTCACGCAGCCAGTAGTTCTGTAATTGATAGAGCCTACATGGCATATGAAGAAATTAAAGCACATTATGAAAATGTGAAAGCATCAGATAACGCCTGAAAAAGAAGCTGAAATACTGCAATATCAGATTTTATAAAAATTGGAAAATTTACATTTTATATCAGCTGATGGCTCAGAAATAATCTCACAGGACTTTTTAGCATTCAGAATTGGTCACTGGGTAACAGTTTGGAGACATCACTGACGTTAGAGCTTTATCCAAATAGTCAGGAAGGCTCTAAAAGAGAACATGTATCCCAATAGTTACACAAGGATAGATGCTTAGAAATGAGGATGGTGTCTCAGTAATTCCCACAATTCTAGTAATCATGAATTTAGCTAAATTCCTTCATAAGCATACCTCTGATGAATATTTCATTAATCTTCTAGGGAGATCATTATAGGGTGCCAATTATTTGCCTGTGTTAAGTTGTTCTGATCTATGAGGAAAGTATGCATTGCCTTTTTGAATCAGAACATAAAAATGGCTGGAGTGAGAAGTTTCATGGAGTAACATACAGAGAAGAGAACTTGAAGCACTTACTGATGAAGATCAAACACTACAGCCTTCAGTATGGATTACACCTCAACATAAAGAAAACTAAAATCCTCACAACTGGACCAATAAACAACAACAGGATAAACAGAGAAAAGATTGAAGTTGCCAAGGATTTCATTTTACTTGCATCCACAATCAACACCCATGGAAGCAGCAGTCCAGAAATCAGAAGATGCATTGCATTGGGCAAATCTGCTGCAAAAGACCTCTTTAAAGGGTTAAAAAGCAAAGATGTCACTTTGAGGATTAAGGTGTGCCTGACTCAAGCCCTGGTGTTTTGAATCACCATGCATGTGAAAGCTGGACAATGAATAAGGAAGACTGAAGAATTGACACTTTTGAATTATGGTGCTGGCAAAGGATGTTTAATATACCATGGACTGCCAAAAGAATGATCAAATCTCTCTTGGAAGAAGTACAACCAGAATGCTCCTTAGAAGCTAGGAGGTGAGACCTCTTCTCACACACTTTAGACGTACTATCAGGAGGGATCTGTACCTAGAGAAGGATATCATGCTTGGTAAAGTAGAGAGTCATCAAAAAAAAGGAAGACCCTCAACGAGATGGATTGGCACAGTGGCTGCAACAATTGGCTCAAGAACAGCAACAATTGTGAGGATGTCACAGGACTGGGCAGTGTTTCGTTCTATTGTGCGTAGGGTAGCTATGAGTTGGAACTGACTCTACAGTGCCTAACAACAGCAACAACATCCTGAGTTGGATAGTGGAATGGTACATGTCCTCTTTTTTACATCATTTAGAGAGGGCTACTAATGAACTCTAACATCTCTGCTTTTGCTTTGTGATTCACTGTTTATGAATTAATTTAGTTGCACAATTTAGCTAAAAATCAGGTTACTCGTTACTCTTTGTATTTGTATCCTGAACTTATCCTATAGGTTTGAGATGCCCAATGCCCATTCTGAAAGAGATGGTTGAAACTGTTAAACTTTAAGGAGTCATAGATCCCCTGAGAATCTAATCAAGCTATAGACATCCTTCCCCATCATACTATATGTTCTTCAAACAGTAGAGGTTCTAATCCCCCCTACGGTCCCTCCTTTACCACAGGAAAAGATCGCTAATACAACGTACTCGTGAGATGTATGAATTCTGAAACTAAGTAAAGTTAAATGGCTTTTTAGATTTGGCTTCTGTTTAGCCTCAACATTAGGACTGGGAACATGGCTCTTAATTTCTAAGCTGTGTACCTTCTAACAACATGTGATTTACAATAAGCTCAATTGTTAACTCTCTGACTTTTAAAGTCCTAAGAGGGCCACACCATTTATAGAATTTCATTTACATTGTTATACCTTCATAGATTTGAAATGAAACTTTTTATCAGCATTTCTTCTTTTTTGCCCAGAGGCTTAACTCTTCATGGGCTCGCCTTAGATGATGGATTCTCCATGGTCTACATCATTTGGTTTTTTCTACTCTGACCAACATAGTCCCATTTTCCTAGATCTGCATAAAATTTGGATTAGGTGTCCAGTTATGCACCGGCAGATAGATATTAGCAAAGGTGATTTCAACAATCCTAGTCATTTTTTTTTAGTCATATGTTTAGAAACACATATTGTTGGAAAAAGAGATAATGAGAAATACCTGAAATTATAAGTAAAAAAAAACAAAACAAAACTGAGGATAGAGGGTTGGGAAGCTTTCTTGATACGACTTAGTTTTTAATATTTCAGAACCTGTGTCCCTCTTTTTAAAATATGACTTTCTAAAAATGGTTTAAAATGGCTAGGATAGCAGATATGGTTAGCCTTTCTCTTGTCTTCCAAGAGATATGTCCTTCTTTGATTTTTTTTCAGTTTATTACAAAGTGTTAGCTTTGAACACTTCAATTTAAAATTTCAATTGTTCACATATTTTGATTTGTGATCATAGAATGTGCTCAATAGAGCAAATTTAACAGCAAAAGTATTATTTATTAATATTTTTGTTTGTTTTACCACTATTTTTCTCTTTGAAATGAGACGTACATGTTAGGGAGGGAGGAATTATGCATGCATAGCTCTAAGATATTGCAAACAACTTGAACTCAGCTGGTGTTGAATTGATGAAGCTAGTGGGTGAGAACCACAAGAACAAAAGCTCCAAATACTTGAATTTCACTCATTTATTCTTTGTTCTTGGATTATAAACAATTGCATTGGCATTGGATTCCAAATAATTTTTAATATTAATACTACAGAGAAAACAACCTATAGTCAATTTACATATTAGAGATAATATTTTTAAGAAGCTCTTGGTGAATTTGTTCTACCATTTAAATAAAATTCCATTTCTTCCAGCAAATAAAAACAACAGTTGCATCTGAAAAAAAAATGGGGGCACTATGGTTAAATAGCATCTGTGTAGAAAACTATATAGGTAAAAACTAAAGAAATACGCTCATTTGAATATTCTGAAGTAAAAACAAGTCACCGGAACTCATTTGCAGGAGGACAGAAAATTTTTCTTAGGTATGTGGTGGAGCCATACATTGAATTCATATTTAACGGATGAATAATTGCTCTTAGAAGCTCTTCTACACCATTCTGGTCCCTCATTTTAAGGAGACAATTTTCAGAAATAAGGTGATTTGCTCAAGATTGCACAGTTCAGTGGTCATTGACCAGGATTATTGTCTGTGATCCCTAAATCCTTGGGTACACCAGGATGTTTCTAATGGGTCAAGAAGTAAGAAAATTTGAAGGTTTACTTGCAAGCATTTTCAGAAGGTGACATAATATTTAAATAGATCAGACTAGGGCCAGAGTTTACTCTGGATAATAAACTGGGCAGACTGCCAGCGCCCCAATGATCAATTCCCTTGATGGAAATGCTTACAAAATTGTTCTTATTACAAAGACTTAGAGAAACTGTGCCAATATGTGCTAATGCGTCAGTGTTACCTCCAGGTGGTGCCCTCTGCCTTCAAGAAAGTCCGCAGCTGACCCCAGGCAATTAATAATAGCTTCATGTTCAACGTACACAATCTCTCTGGGCTACTTTTCGTCCTTCTTTTGACCTTCTTTTCTGTGTCACTTCAGTTCTATAGGATCTTTCTATCTCTTCTTTTCTTTTATGAAAATTGGATTTCAACAAAAAGAAAATGTGTTTTTAACTCTATGCATGTCCATTATAACAAGTGCGTTTGAAAGCAAACCATTTAAGATATAAAATTTAACTCGTTTTTAAATTATAAAATCGAATACTGGGTGTGAAAGTGATCAGCCAAATATCATGTAGAGTCAGGGATAAGATTTGAATTTGAGATTTTCAGACTCAAGAGCCAATGTTCTTTCTACTCTCCAATTTCATTCCTTTCATGTAGAACATGTCTTAATTTCCCTGAACAGGCTTGATTTACGCCTGTTCTCCTGGAGTCCTTACTACTAGTGTGCTCTTTGACTCTTAAAGCTGTCTCAGTTTTAATGATAAAGCCATTCTTCCTTGGTGCCTCTGGTAAACAGAGCTCAAGCCAAGCCAACTTCCCCTCTCCCATTCTTCTGAAGGCATTTATCTGAAGCTTCTCTGATGGGGTGTAATGCTTTTCTTTCTGTAAAGGGAATTCGGGTACATCACTGAATGTGTGTATGGGGGTGTTGGGGGAGTGTATGTGTGTCCTTCTTTAACGATTTGTAAATATTTCCATGATCTCTCAAGCCAAGGAATTGGATACTAAGATACCCCAGCCCCTTCTGAGATCCTGCCTGATCCCCAAACCTGCTTCTTGCTGTTTTGATCTTAATCTTAAAGCCCCTGGTACATCTGTCTTAGGGAGGATTCTTATTATTGCAAATCACAGAAACATGTTTCAACTTCAGATAAAGCAACACAAGAATTTAATCACCGATAAGCTCAAAGGATGTGATCTGATAGACACCATTGGAATCAGAGCCTCCCATAATACTATTCTCACTCCCCTCTCTCTTTTCATTACTTGCCTGTTCTTTTCTCTGCAAGGCCTACATTTTCAAGTAATCTCCTTCACTATGACGACAAACAGGTGACAGGCAGTCCCAGGCTTACATTATATCAATAGACCTCTCTTTTCCAATGAAAAAAAAATGACCAGTTGCTGTCAAGTCAATTCTAACTCATGGAGACCCCATCAAAAGCAGATGGCCAGGCCTTTCTTCTGAAGTACCTCTGTGTGGATTTAAACCACCAATCTTTTGGTTAGTAGTAGAGTGTTTAACTGTTTGTACTACGCAGGGACCCCTTCTCTTCCAATATTACTAGCAAAAGGTCTTGGGCTGATTCTTGTTTAACTTATTTGGGTCACATGCTCATTTCTGAGCCAATCATTGTGACCAGGAGTAGAGGGAGGACACTAATTTGACATGCTTAGCATCATGTGCTCAGCTTTAGAGCTATAAGGTGATATTATCTCTATTTCAAAGACAGATATAGAGAGTGGAAGATTAGTGTTTCCCTAAAGTAAAATAAGGATGATGAAATGGAAATGGGCGATGCACAACAAATCACCAGATGTGCGCTATTCTGCTCCTTTGCTCAAGCTGAGAAACATGCATGTATTAAATGGGATGGAATTTGTGTAATTAAGAGTATTCTTTTTCCTCAAATGAAACAAATGAACCCACATCACAGGGAGTGCTATTTTAGAAAGGAGTTAAATGCCCTACGCTTCCTCAGATTTATGGTTGTAGTTTTGCAGTTCGACTTGTTCCACATGTCTATTGCATGCCTCTCCAAATTTGGACACGCTTAACATTCTTTTTTGACATGATTCAGTCATTACTCTCCAGCTGTAATGCTGAGACTACGGTTAAGAAATATTCTTTTGCATTTTGTCCTATGAGACATATCTAAACAAGGCCAGACCTGGCTATGTGGGATACTGGTGATGATGGGCAAGCTCAACACTGCATGCTTCCTAAGATCTGGGACTGACACCCTGTCTCACCTTATACCCCATTCTACCAGGTCCTTTTGCAGTACATCACCCATGGTAGGGGAATTATACAATCTGATAAATTACCTATCTGCTCTCAGAGTCTAGCAAGTTTTCTTAATAATATAAGTGATTGACAGGAAGATGCATTATCCTACAGTTAGTGTTTTCATTTTAAAGAAGAAATTCACAGCATTAGGAATTCAGATGTTTTCTTTTCTCCTAGAGAAATAAATAAAGAACTCGAATCCTCTTGATTAATTCATGATACAAAAGTGTATTGAGTGTCTCCATTATGCCAACGTTAGATTATTTGATGTATCGTTTATTGCAGAGGGTCTCTAGTCTCAGAGCACAGACTCTTTACCGAGGTGCATGTACAAAGAAAGCCAATTTATATATGGCAGATGTTCTTAATCAGGGGTGAACCTCAGAATGACACAAGAAACTTTACAAAAATATACATGCCTGAGTAACGTCCTCAAAGACTGAGAAGGTCTATAGTAGACATAAGGAATATAGCCTTTTAAAATTCTTCTCAGGGACTTAAGTCCAGATATTTTATTCAAAAGCAGCTCAGTCAGAATGGCTTCAAGATTCCTTGACCCCTTTTTAACCCTACATTCTACGACTTGAAGTTCTAGAGAAACAAACAAGTACTCCCTGAGTAAAAACACAAACAGAGATTAAGATGCATCAGTAAACATTCCATTCAGTTTGTTCCAAGTGTTTGCAAATTGGTAGAAGCTGTCAGAGACTCATCAGAATTCATGGAGTTTTGGTTTTGTGGGGGACGAGATACAGAAGAATGTGCAGATAAAGAAAGTGGTAGTTAACACTTCTATTTTGTTACAATGAGAGTTAATCCAAGGACTTCGTTTTTGCTGAAGTTGTCAATTTAAATCTAACGTATATCCCCAATGTTGTTATTGTTATGGCTGTTTGTATGTGAGGCAGGCAACAATTGTGAAAAGTCACTAAAACACTACTATTTTCCAGGGAAGTTACAAAAACCTGTAATTGGAATTGGATTCTCCACCTTCTGCTTTCTTCTCCTTTTGTTTAAAAGTGACAGAAACCCAATTGTGACAAAAAGAGAATTTATTGATTCAGGTAACTCAGAATGACCAGGATGGAGCAGGCTGTCAACAGCATAGATTTAAGGGAAACAAATAATGTTCTCTTTCTTTCTTCATAATTCTATATGTAGGCCCCTTAGCTCTCTATGAAGTGGGTGGAGGAGAGAACATGACTGGAGTAAATTCCCAAGTTTGCATTACTATTGTTAAGCAATCTCAGAGAGGAGAGAAGAGAAACTCTTCTTTTCCCTAACAATTCTGATACATAAACTTGAGACCATGGCTCTGATTGGCTTAGTTTGTGTCATAGCCCAATTCTGGAGACCATTCACTATGGCCAGTGGTCATGGTACTGTGAATAGAAGCTCTGCCAGAATAACATGGAATGTAGTCAGGGTAAGCAGTTTCTCTAGAGAAAAATGTGTGTGTGTGTGTGTTAGGAAAATGCTGGTATTGGTTGTTCTTAATAGAAAGTAAAAATAGATGTTGGGTAGAATAAATGAACAGATGTCCACTGCACATTCCCTGAATACTAATTAGCCAAAAAAGGCATTCTCTAAGTAAGATTAACCTCAGAAGTTAGGGCCCTTCATGGAATGAAGAAAACCAAAGATGCAGGGGAAAGATTAGCCCAAAGGGCTAATGGACCACAAATACAGCCTCCACCAGACTGAGTCCAGTACAACTAGATGGTGCCCAGCTACCACCACTGACTGCTCTGACAGGGATCACGATAGAGGGTCCTGGACAGAGCTGGAGAAAAATGTAGGGCAAAATTGTAACTCACACACACACAAAAAAGATCAGACTTAGTGGTCTGACAGAGACTGGAGAAACCCTGACAGTATGGCCCCCGGACACCCTTTTAACTCAGTGCTGAAGTCACTCTTTAGGTTCACCCTTCAGCCAAAGATTAGACAAGGTCATAAAACAAAATGACACTAAATGGGCACACCAGCCCAGGGATAAGGACTAGAATGCAGGAGGGGACAGGAAAGCTTGTAATGGGGAACCCAAAATGGAGAAGGGGAGACTGTTGACATGTCCTAGGGTTGACAAACAGTGTCACAAAACATTATTTGTATTAATTGTTTAATGAGAAACTAATTTGCTCTGTAAACCTTCATCCAAAGTACAATAAAAGAAGAAGTTAGGGCCCTTCCCCAAAAACTTTGTTCTCTGGAGTGGTATGCAAACAGAAGTTTCAAACTGGAGGCGCTCATGTGAGGCGTAAGAATTATGAGGCCAACATGCATTCCCAGGAAACAGAAGTTCAGGATGTAAACCATTTGGGAAGAATATGTCAAGGTGTCAACAATTTGCTCCTGGAAAAATGTGTTCATGACTATTGTTGTGTATAACTGATCACAATCATATAACCAAACCATCTAATGCCTCTCACCTAAGAGGTAACTCACTCCTTCCTAGGCAAGTAGCTGACCTTTACACATCAAAAGATTTCAAGGTGAAGCTGATTTTATCTACAATAAATCATTAGCCCCCTATCTTTCTTTTGTTCTCTATGTATATAGACCCCTCTCTCAGCTTGAATGGTGAATTGCTTTGTATTTTTACCTAGCTCTGCCCAGCTTGAGCCATAGTATTCCTCAATAAAATTAATTTTCTTTCACTCCTAACAGAGTATGAGACTTTTTTCTTTGACAGATCTTAGAGAGCTTTCAGGATTCACAGGGAAATATTAATTCTATTTAGAAAAGAAGAACTTGCAGACAACAAAACAAACTAGAAATTTGGTTACTTTCTTTAGCCATGTTAAGAGTATATCCAAGGGGTTTGTTTTCAATTTGTCACCAACACAGTCCCAAATGATATTATTGCTATCATTGTTTATTTTTATATGAGTATTATGATATGATGTCTTTATCATGCTGCGCAGCTCTATTACTATAATTTATTACCAAAATGGAAAGGTCTTGTGAAAAAGTAATGTGAAACTTCCTTCTCTTAATTTTTCCCCTCCTTCTCTTCCCCTTTCTCCATCATTGAAATATTCCCTCTTCAATAGGTGCAAAGATACTCTTTCTCAAATAGCAAGTAGAACACAGTTTTATATTTTCTGCTAAGGAGTATGGCGCAATAAAATGACTTGCTCCTTAATATTTGCTCACCTTAAAAAAATTTTAAAGTATCTGTAAGTATAATGCATTTCACACCTGATATCAAAGGAAATTTGCTAGCTATTTTCTTTCATTATTTTCGTTCTTGACAAAAATTGTATGAATATAGTGGTTCAAATTATAATTGATAACATTCCAATAGTAAAGAGATATGGTAATTAAACCTCACTTGGTGAAGGGAGTTGAACAAGTACATATTATATCAGAAGATAATTAATTGCCTACATTTAGTTCCTGGTTCTGTTTCATAGGTTCCTTTTTGCTTTTTGGAAAGTTACCTTGATTAAGTACTTCAGTTTCCCCATCTGTAAAATGATAATACTATCGTTACTTTTGTTATAGGATTGCCCTGAGAATTAATTAAGTGCTTAGAATATATGTCTGGCATGTAATAAGTATTATATATTGTTATGGATTGAATTGTGTCTCCCAAAAATATCTGTCAACTTGGCTGGGCCATGAGTCCCAATATTGTGTGATTGTGTACCATTTTATGTGATTTCCTTATCTTTGTAAACTATCACTACGATGAAATGAGATGGATTAGTGGCAGTTATATTGATGAGATACATAAGATTAGATAGTGTCTTAAGCAAATCTCTTTGAGATATAAAAGAGAGGGTAGAGCAGAGAGACAGGGGAACCTCATACCACCAAGAAAGCAGCACCGGGAGCAGAGTGCATCCTTTGGACCTGAAGTTCCTGTGCCGAGATGCTCCCAGACCAAGGGGAGACTGATGACAAAGACCTTCCTCCAGAGCCAACAGAAACAAAAGAGCCTCCCCCTGGGGCCAGCACCCTAAATTCGGACTTCTAGCCTACTGGACTGTGAGAGAATAAACTTCTCTTTGTTAAAGCCATACACTTGTGGTATTTCTGTTATAGCAGCACTAGATGACTAAGACATATATGTAGTAAGTATTATATGTTGTTCTTATTTTAATTACCATTTTATTATGATTAATCTGCTGTTAGAATTCTTATTTACAATACTTTCAACCTGCAAAGAATCTATTTATAAAACAAGATAAGTGGAAAATCTTCAATCTCAGAATGAAGATCATTGGACTATTTAAAATACAATCTGGCTCTAAAATATGTAGCCCAGAGGGGCTTGATCATGCATTGTCCAAAAGGGCACATTTTTATTACTCATATGAGTGAATAAAAATAAAAAGTACCTAAGAGTACTTTAGGGTCATTCTGAAGGCTGATTTTAGGAAAAGTGACTTTAGCTAATGAGGTTATTGTGCTATCTATGTTAGTAAGAAGCTTAACTGGAAAATAAGTATAAACTGGATTTTTAAGACCCCTGCAAAATGACACCTCTGCTTGTGATTAACCACCAATGTATTGGCACAAAAGGTGAGGTTTTTTCCTCATGTATATTAGAGGAAATTAGAATAATTGCGCACTTGGGAATGTGCTAAAACCACAACAGCAATAGAACTTGATTACTTCACTGAAACTTGATTGGATTTTCCACTGTTGGGCCCTAGCTGATACAAAGAGTTGATATTATGCAGCTAGTAAACACATTAAGTGATGCCATAGTATGCCATGATGAAGATACAAGGGATTATTTTTTGGGGTGTGAGAGAGAAAAAGGGAGAAAGAGAAGTTTTTATTTATTTATTTTTAAGACAGAATTAAATTCTGGGGGACAAGGATTTCAAATGTAAGGCCATTAAATTCATTTTGACTTCATAGACCATTTCTTGAAGAAAGTAAAAACATTTATGTCCAGATATTTTAGAGATAGTCATGCTTTACATGGGATTGTTTTTCCTGCTTTGTTTTTGTCATTTTTAATTGGCGATTTTTCTATTTTATTCAGTCTAGGACTTAGTTCCAAGACATTGGTTTGGTGATACATGTTTGAGTGCTACTGGCTGGCATAGTTACAGTAAGAAATAATACAATAATTGTCAGAAGAAAATTAGAGAACATTTCTGTAAGTCAAGGACTGTCAAATACATTATTGTTATATATGGGTGTGTATTTTTTTTTATCTACACTATATATATATACATATATAAAAAACCACATAGAAAAAGTGAAAATATTTTTGTTGATTGTGTCTAAATACCAAGCAATTTTGCATGGTACAAGCTTAGCGTGAACAATAGGAAACATTCACAGTATTTGACACTTAACACACAGCACAGACAGGCTTTAAAATGTAGCAAATCAGGGAAAGTCAACCCTTGTTAAGATAGTAGAAATCGAGGAAGCTGGCAGGATGAACACTGGCAAGATGGAAATCTTTTGGTAAGCTAGTGTCAGAAAGGGTATCCTGTTACATTTGCCATAGTCTACTTTCTGGGAAGAAATTACTAGGTCCAACCCACACTTGAGATAAGTTTACACAAGAATCAAAACACTAAGTGACAAGGATCTTTGGAGGCATCTCTGAGGCTGCCTACCATGCCAATTTACTGTTCATGTGCTGTGCCTACAGCCTGGGCAAAGGGAAAATCTGGACTATATCTGCATTCTCAGGAAAGGCCACAGAACTCTGCTCTGAGATAATACAAACTTCCCATATACTGCTGTTCTATACAGACTGATCCAGGGATGGGTATAAGTCAGGGCACAGGGACACAATTCTGTATTTCCTCTCCAATTTTATGACATCCCTCAGTCCTGAAGTTTTTTATTTAACATGGTGGTGAGGTATCCTTCCTCTTCATCTACTTTTTCAAATCTATCGTTTATGCCTCAGGTCCTTCAAGGCTTAGATTTTGAAATCCAATAGCATGGAATTGACTTTGATTTCTACGTTCTGCTGTGTCCTCCTTTCCTTGAGGCAGTAAGCATAGAACAACCTACCTCCCGCTTAAACTGAGAAAATATGGAATAATGTTAAGGGTGAGAGGTATAATATGCATACCCAAATCCATCCATCTTAGATCTCACTATATTATTTTATACTACACTACACTACACTACACTGCACTGCACTGCACTGCACTGCACTGCACTGCACTACTCTACACTACACTACACTACACTACAATACAATACACTACCAAATCCATCCATTTTAGATCTCACTATATTATTTTGTACTATACTATACCACACCACACACCACACCACACCACACCATACATACTATACTATACTATGGTATACTAGAGCCCTGGTGAAAAACTGGTTAAAAGCTCAGGCTGCTAAGCAAAAGGTCAGCAGTTCAAATCCACCAGCCAGCCACTCCTTAGAAACCTTAAGGGGCAGTTCTACTCTATCCTATAGGGTCACTGTGAGTTGGAATGAACATGACAGCACACACAACAACATACTAAACTATACTGTGCTATACAGTACTGTACTATAATTTTAAGAGATTTCAAAAATAAGGATTGTTAACAGAGGATCTTAATAATGCCTGTCAATAAAATGAATCTGGAACACAACTTACTAAAATACGACAAAGTCTTTTTATAGAAGAACTTATGGAAACTTTATATTTATCTCTATGATGTTGCTAAAACCGCTTCCCATCTTGTCATTCCCACTGTTGTTTTCTTACTTCAGATCCTTTTTAATGTTCATACAGATTATCAAAATTTTCTGTTGATAGGTTTTCCTGTTGCTAGTCTCTGATACATTCTGAAAATTCTTGCCAGATTTATCTTCCTAATGCAGGCATTTAACGCCATCAGAAATATTAAACCAAGACAAGTAACTGCAACAGCTCAAATGAATTTCTCTCTTTTTTTATAGATTAGGGTCTGAGCATCTCACCCTGGCAATTCAGACCTTTTAAGAAGTATCCCTCATACCCATCCCTATTACATCTTCCTAGTCATATTCTCCCACTCTGTGATCACTCTGTGATCTAGTCAAAGGGAACCACTGCTGTTCTCCTTTACACAGCCTCTTTTCCCACACCTGAGAATTAGTTTTTAGTTCCCTCCCTCTGCAATACTCTTCTTCAAGACACATGTTGTTAATTTTTTTTCTTTACAGTATAGCTTAAATGCCATCTCCTTAATGAAACCCTCTAGCTAGAATTAACCTCATCTCTCTCTGAACTCCGCAAGTATTTTTGTAGCATTTATCTCATCTATTTTAGAGTTATTTACATACATTCCTTTACTACCCTATCTGAACATAAAATTCTTAGAGCCAAGAACTATGACTTAAGGCTTTTGTAAACTCACAGCATCTCAGCATTGAAACGTACTTTTCATATAGTAGACATTGGATTTTGTTGTAAAATGAATATTTTACTGTAAAATTAACCAATTTTGGCTAAATTACCAAAGATAGACTTTGGTAGATTTTTTTGATCCTTCAAGATTTTGGATTTAAAAGAAACACAATTATCTGAGTTATATAACACCTTTCAGTTGTGGGTTTTATTGACACTCTTAGCTCAGGCCCTATCAGAAACTAAAATATATCTTGAAGCTTCGGAAGACAGAGTTTTTCTCTCTGGCCTTTCTTAGACTTGATTCCCAAGGCAGTTTAATATCTAATGTTTTGGGAGCAAATCGAATAAGGGGATAGAAGAATCAAAGGAATGTTCAGTAAATTATCAGCAGGCCACACTTTTCTACCTTGTCTTACTTACATTCTTAAATTAGTCTTCCTCTCCTTGAAACTCTGGGAGTTAAGGCCTAAGGGAGAAGACTCCACTTTATCCCCACATGTGGTAAAGAGAGTCAAGATGTACCCTAAGAAAGATTAGTCCAAAGGACTAATGGCCCACATCTACTACAGCCTCCACCAGACTGAGTCCAGTACAACTAGATGGTGTCTGGCTAGCACCACTGACTGCACTTACAGGGATCACAATAGAGGGTCCCAGGCAGAGCTGGACAAAAATGTAGAACAAAATTCAAACTCAAAAAGAAACACCAGACTTGCTGGCCTCACAGAGGCTGCAAAGACCCTGAAAGCATGGCTCCCGCACAGCTTTTCAGCTTAGTAATAAGGCCACTCCTGAGGTTCGCCCTTCAGCCAAAGATTGAACAGTCCCATGGAACAAAACAAGACTAAAGGGGTGCACCAGCCCTGGGGCAAGAACTGGAAGGTAGGAGGGAACAGGACAGCTGGTAATAGGGAACCCAGGATTGAGAAGGGGGAGCGTTGACATGTTGTGGGGTTGTTAACCAATGTCATACAACAGTGTGTGTACTGTTTGATGAGAAACTAGTTTGTTCTGCAAACCTTCATCTAAAGTTCGACAACAAAAAAAGATTTCCCCTGAGGGAAGACAATAGGCTAATGCTAAACTCAAGACTGATCTTTGATCCAAAATAAGAAAACTAGGCTCCTGATATAGATTTAGTAAAGAAATTTTTTAAATTATGTTAATTCTAGTAATTATTAGCATTTGATGAGCTCTGGCCAGTCACAAAATGGACCTCATTTAATCCTCATGATAGCTCTATGAGTAGGCAATATTTTAATCATTTGAAATTTTTGAATCTTGCAGTTCAAAGAGGTAAAACCACACATGAGATTAAGTGCAGCAGTTACGTGCAAGTGGAATCAAAGTGGGATCTGAATAACTGTGCCTGTAACTACTTAAATGGTTTCAATTTCCTTATCTTTAAAAATGAGATATTAATACCTACTTCTTACAGTTGTGTAGTGGACAGAATTTAAGGTGGGCTTTGTGATCACAGCCTCTAGGTTTTCCCACTCTTGGGTAATTCCTTCCTCTTTAGTGTGGGTAGAAACTCTGGTGCATAGTGGTGAAGTGCTATGGCTGCTAACCATAAAGGTCAGCAGTTCAAATCCACCAGGCACTCCTTGGAAACTCTATGGGGCAGTTCTATTCTGTCCTATAGGGTCACTATGAGTCGGAATCGACTGGACCCCAGTGAATTTGATTTGGTTCTAGTGTAGGTAGAGCCCTGGTGTTTAAGAGCTTAGCTGCAAACCAATAGGTCGGCAGTTTGAATCCTCCAGCCACTCCTTGGAAACCCCATGGGGCAGTTCTACTCTGTTCTATAGAGTCACTCTGAGGTTGCCTCCAGAACCTTACAACTTAAAGGAACAGAATTAAGTTAACAACCACATGAGCTTCCGAGAGAACCCTGAGCCTCAAGTGAAACTATAGTCTCTACTGACTCCTTGATTACAAATGTGAAATGTCAAGTAGAGGACCCAGTCAGGCGGAGCTCAGACTCCAGACCCACAGAAACTGGGTGAGATAATAAATGTGTATTGCTTTACGCTGCTAAGTTTGTGATAACTATTATGCAGCAATATAGCTGATACAGATTTTGGTGCCTGGATGTAGGTGCCATTGTATCAAAAACCTAAAAATGTGGGAGGAGCTTTGGAATCAGGCAGTGGGTAGAGGTTGAAAGAATTTTGAGGAACATGATGGAGAAAGACTCGAACAGACTGTTAGTAGCAATCTGGACTTGGAAGACAGTGCTAGTGAGGGCTTCTTAACACATTCAGGATAACATATTTAAGAACACATAACAATTTCCATAATCTGAAACTGCCTACATTATTATCTTTTTGCCACTTATCTCTATGTCCCAGCCTCACTTTTGTTGTTTCTGCAAAGGTTCAAACTCTCACTTCAAGTTTTTCAGGCAATACAATTCTCTCTGGCTGAAATGTTCTGATTTACTCCCCTCTTGAAATACTCACTCACTCACTTACTTACACAATTACTAAAAGTCTTATGGAGCTTCTGAGCTCTCGTATCTCTCATCCTGATCTAAGAGAGAGAGAGTGTGTATCAAAATGGAGGCACTTCTTAAGTCAGATAGCATATGTCTTACCTACTCTTAGGACCAATAGAATTAAGTTGCAATTGAAGCTACAAAGCAGAGATGTTCTTTGTTGGATGAGGAAATTTAAATAAAGAGTCATTGTGGATGTCTCCTTTTCCAAACCTTTTATTTTTCCCTCAGAGCCTGTCAGTTCATTATGTTCATTTAGCTCTATTATGCATGAATTAAAAATTTAAAATATTATTTTCAAAAATTAAACAAAATTTCACATATTCAATTACTCATGCTTCTAATTCACCCAATTTTTTTCCTCAAATTATACATTCTCAAGCATAAATAACTTTAAAAACAGCAAGTGGATGTTCCATTCCATTCCATTCTACTTTTGATAGCATCTCAAAAATCTGTGCAACACACTTCTCTAAAGCAAGACAAACGAGTCCAGCATGTTTACATGTCTGGAAGGGTGGATTTGACTCAAGTAGTTTTAAAAATTATCAATGTCTGATAGCTAGTAACTGATGAAATGCTGTGAGTTGATAGTTCTAGAAGAGTAAATGTAATCATTGGTAAGAAAGAAGTCAAAGTGTAAATGGATCTATAAAAGGTCATGAACACTGAGGTGCCTGGGTTTGGCATAAGGCTTTTAGGGAGCCAGTAGATGCCAGAAGTCAGGCCAGTGGGATTATGTCCTGTCTGTGTTAAAAGCTGTGTAGTTTTGGGATTTGCCGTGACTACCTTGCAATAAACTAAATGAGTTTATGCCTGACAAAAATGGGCATTTCTGTGTTTATTCTTAAGATAAAATCCTCCAGAACAACTCTCTTCCCAAGGCTATTTCTCACATAAGTTGCTGTTCTGTTCTTAGTTGCTGTAGTATCACTTCTGACTCATGACGACCCCTTGAGTACAGAACTGAACTGCTCCATAGGGTTTTCAAGCTGTGACCTTTTGGAAGCAGATCACCAGACCTGTCTTCTTAGGTGCCTCTGGGTGGGTTTGAATTGCCAACCTTTCAGCTAATAGTCAAGCACTTTACCATTTAGTTAAGGACTCCTAACACATACACACACATAAACATTTTGTCTAGCATGTTAGAAGCTGAAAAGTGGTTCAGAAATACTAGCTTAATGAGCCCAAAGCCAAATAGCTCTAAACTCTTTCTGAATATTATGAACCTATAATTGGATTATATTTATATCAAATAACTCTGGCAATATTACTGGTCATATCCTACAGTAGGCTAAAAAATGAAGTGAATCTGGAGGAAATTATTTTAGTGGTTAGTTCTTAATCATAATCTCTAGGGTAGAATCAACAGCCTGAGTAGGAAGTAAAAAAAAAAAAAAAAAATGGCAAGAATTTTTTAGTCTGCAAATGTCTGTTGTGAAAGATAGGCTGGCACAATGAAGACGGCCCCATTTCACTTCATAGGGAGGGCTTCAGGCTCCAGTTGGGCTTGAGCACTTCACTGTCTACACCCCACCTGCTTGGTCTGTCTAAGCAGAGAAGGAGCTTGTCCTGGATGGTCCATTCGCAGTTTTTGTCAATGGTTTTCAAATATGAGCCGGGCTTAAACGATGGAAGTGAGAGCATCGGCTTTTTGATAATAAGAGTGGATTTTGAAATAAAAGGGGCTTCATCAGTTTTTAACTTAAGACTTGTCAGCACAGCTGACAATTTGATCATACTCCACAAGGCAGCCTTGTTATTCCAAATTGTGTGATTTTCTCAGTTTTCCTTTCTCTGCAATCCGCTTGACAAAAGAAGGTTCTCAATGTGTGTTGTGAAGAGATAGCTTGGGATTTAAAACGATTTATTGGCCTTGCTAATTGTACTTGTATTACATTGACACATAAATATAATTTGCAACTGAGTTTCTGAACTGTGCGTATACAGATTTAGAAGTAATTCTCTACTTCCACAGTTACGAAAAGTCCACAGGAACCAGTTGACTTGCCTAAAGCCAAACAGCTAATTTGTGACAGAGCTGGCACTGAAACCAGAGTCTCCTAAATTCAGGCAATATTGCCACCTGCCTGGAGTAATTGATGAGAGCAGACGTTAGCTGCTGCGGCAATTCACAGGAGCCAGAATGAGCAGAATGTGCTTCAATGACTGCTGACCTGTGTAAATTCAAACCATTGACTCCAGTGATAGAAGGCCAAAGACCCTTATACTGCAATACCAAATCCTGTGCAAAAGAACTTTAAGTGGCTTTCTATTAGCAATCCATGTTCCATAAATACTATATATTTTCTATTTTGTTCAGAATATGTATGGCCCATGGCCAATTTTTAAAATCACTTATTGTCTCTTTAAAATATTATTAATCTAAAACATGTCAACTAATGAAAGATACTAACACTGGGAAGGAAGATCCTGAAGTTAGTATCTTTCATTCTCAGCCAAGGGCCCCGTGGTTTGCCCCTCTTACCGTAGCACATTTATGGGATTTTGACTCCTGCAATTGTGTGTGCCACAGAAGATGAAGGTAGAGGGTTCCTTTAAATTTTGTAGATGTCAAATCCTTTGGAGTATTGTTCTAGATCCATAATAATGAATGAAATAATAATGAAGAAATAAAAATACCAATCAGTTATGTGACTTAAGACACATCTTCAGAACAAGTGTTTGACATTTTTTTTTTTACCATTGCAATTAAGCCTATTTATCAATCTAGTTCAAATTTCTTAACGTATTCCATGCATTTTTAATTTTTTTTTCTGGAAAAGATTTTATGATATAAGGCTTCAAAGGGGAAGTATCAGTTTCCAGAGAAACAGAATCAGTGGAGGGATATATACATATAAATCGGCTTACACAATTGTGGCAGCTAACAAGTTTGACTAGATTTGAAATCTGTAGGGCAGGCCAGAATATGGAAACTCAGGCAGGGGTGAACTTTTCACATTTGAGGCAGAATTTCTTCTTCTCCGGAAAACCTCACTTTTGGCTCTTAAGAGCTTCAGCAGATCAGATGAAGTCCCTCCACATTTTCAAGGCTAATCTCCTTTACTTTAAGTCTCCTTTACTTGAAGTTCTACTCTGTCCTATAGGGTCACTATGAGTTGGAATCGGCTCGACGGCAACGGGTTTTTTTTTGGTTTTACTTGAAGTAATCTATGTGTTGCTGTGGAGATATATCTGATTCTCTCTTTTGGGTAATCATGCTTCTATCTACAAAATACACAGTATTAAGACCTGGATACTAGAGTCTAGCCAAGTTGACACATAAGACTAACCATCACAGGGGCGTTATGCTTTCTATTAAAATATCTTATCTTTACCCTTAGCCATTGAGGCGATTCCGACTGGTAGTGACCCTATAGACAGAGTAGAACTGGCCCATAGGGTTTCCAAGGGGTGACTGGTGGATTCGAGCTGCCGAACTTTTGGTTAGCAGCTGAGCTCGTAACCACTGTGCCACCAGGGCTCCGTCTTACCTTTACAATATTTTATCATTGCAAGTGCTATTTATATGTTATATGATATTAAGTTAGTATTTTATCACAAGCCCCGAGGTCATTCTCTCTTAGTGAAGTCAGTACTTAGGAAAATGTGTTAAATATATTAGGGCTCATGAAGTTACTATTTAACTTAGTAAAACAGCAATACCTTCAAGAGTATTGTAACAAGCAAATGTCTGAACACACCCTTTAAGGACCACTTTCTCTCACGGAATGACTTGAACATTAAGAAAAATGAAAGGTTATTATCATGGTTTTAACCTAAAGAAACTATCTTAAAAATCTTAATTATATTCAAATAATGTATATTAATACATTCGATCATATCGAACTAAAACCAACTAGTTGCCATCAAGTCAATTCCAACTCACGGTGACCCTATATGTGTCAGAGTAGATCTGTGGCTGCTTTTTTGGAAGTTGGTTGCCAGATCTTTCTTCCGAGGTACCTCTGGGTGGACTGGAACCTTCAACCTTTCAGTTAACAGCAGAGAGCATTAACTGTTTGCACAACCTAGAGCATGCCATACTGAATTACTTTCCTTTCATACTAAAGCATATCCAGTTTCTCATTTTGTCACACTCTCTCTCCTTTACAAATCCTATTACCGTATTTTTATAGAACCATGCGCCCTATGTGTTCGTTTGCCAGCCGCGCCTCCCAACCCCCCATCCCCGTGAGGCATCCTCACAAGCAGAGCCATACCCATCCTCTTCCACATGTTGCTACTTAAAAAAAAAAAAAAGATTAGCATAGCACGTTTACGAAAATACAGGAAGAAAGCACTGCGGACAAATGCAGAAGATGAGTATTACTTGTGTAAAAATATGGTAGTGCTTAAAGCCCTCCCCCAGAGGACCTGCCCTCCTTGCCCCACTAGCCTGCTGGCTCTCGCTCACGCTTCATGTCTCAGCAACAATTTGACTCTTCCAGAATTAACTTATTTCTGTATTTATAACCGGAAATAAATTTAACAGAAGAAATGTCTCTTTCTCTTCCTCTCAATATTTCATAGCAACCACTCTACCCTAAGCTTTCCTAGAGTATACTATCCCTGATGGGTTTTCTCTCAGGCTCAGCTCTTTAATATACAGATCCAGGTAGATTCTACTTTCTTCAGTATTCCTTTTCCCCTGGTTCCCAGATTCCTTAGAATCATTAAAAATTGGGGGAGCTTACCCAACAAGCAAGGTCTCTTCTTTAGAAATTAGAAGATTAAAACATTCACAATTGGATTTTTTGTAAATCCATTTTATCTCTTTTATGTTTAGAATAAATTCCAAATTTTCCTAGTAGAACCTATGTGTGGAAAGAGTAACAATTGAGACAGCACTAGCCATCAGCATGCCATTGTGTATTAAATCATCAGGCACATTTGGGGAGTAGGATCTAGCAGGAGGAAAAGGATAAAAAACACAGGTAATGGAAGTTTTACTGGGAAGAGAATTATTTTTCATGAAGGCAGAGCAGAGTCCAGTTCTCCAAGAGGAGGAGGGGAAGAAGGAGGGATTTGGTGTTTGATAAATGAAGAAAAGGGAAAGAGGACAATTTTTATTATCCAGTTTTGCTGTGTGCTGAACTGTCTATTCCTTTCTGTGAAAGTGACATGGTGACGACAGAGGTCCTCTAACTTCAGGGGGACAGATGAGAATCAAGATCAACATCAGCTGCCCAAGGCTGACTCCTATGAAGTGGACATCTGACATACCTCCTCTCCTAAAATTTTTACCAGCTGTCCCTCCCACGGCACTCCCTGCTTCTCTGCTGGGTTTGATAATCCACTGCAATGGCCACACAGAACTCATAGATCATACTGACTGTTAAGGGGTTTATTAGGGAAGTAACAGGTTATAATTCAGGATCAGGAACGACTCAAGATACAGTTCTTCAATCAGGACAGCCACTTCTCAGCCGTGCCCACAGGCAGACCTCTCTCTGGGCCCCAGCCTCTAGGCCCCTTGGAACCTTGGCCCCTCAACCTGGCCTCTGCCCTGATGGGGAAGTGTTACAAGGCTCTTCAGCTCTGCTGACATGTGTCCAAAGTCACCCCACTCCACCAGAAGCCTCCTGTCCGAAAGTGCTTACCTTTCTTACTTCATGGGTCAGCATGCCCACTGCAGCCTTCTTGTTCTGTGGGCCGAGAAGCCTACCACACAGTCTCATGCTGGTCTCCTCGTTTTGCTGCTCCTATTTCTCTGCCACTGCTTCTCTCCATCTAGAGCTGTCTCCAGTGTTACAGCTCTCTTTCTCTGTCTCCTGGGTCTAGGAGGTTCTCAGCACAGGGACTGGGGTCCAAAGGACATGTTCCACTCTCAGCTCTTCTTTATAATAATAGTAAGGTCCCCCCTTTCTGCCTCTGGGATGGCTCATTTTAAGCCTAGCGAGATGGTAAAACTGACCAATACCCTCATTAGAGTTCCATTCATTTTATTCGAATGGCCCCACCCCCACAATGGTGCCTTGCACCTTATGTGCATGATTAGGAAGCTGTCCAATCCCCTTGGTTGCCCACAAAATCTTATTTGCATAGTCCCACCCAGTTATTTGACAGGAGTTACAAGACCATGGCAAGAAAGGCCATGTAAAAGTGATCCATCACCCAGTATTTTCCTGCAAGCTTTTAAAAAGAGATTTGTAAAGAGACCACATCAAAAGTATTCTTCATGTTCTATCTGGCTTTATTAATAACATGATTACCCAAAAGAAAGAACCAGAAATTATTTAAGTGACAGTCTTATCTCATTTTAAGTTACCAAAATAAAGCATAGAACATAGGGACTATTGTAAAAGAGTCTACATTTATAAAATTGTTCATTTTTAATTCTCTGTTGTATTACTAGTTTTTATTAGTATATGCAATATTTTTTAAAGGTGTTTTTGTTCTCTCTCATTGCGTTTTTTTATTTTCTCATAACTCCTTAGAAGTATTCAGGATTCCTAAATCAAAAAGTTTCCTGTCTTAGCCCAGTAATTATTATTCATTAATAGCCTTAATTGTTTGTAGCATACACTCACGGAACTTTCAATAATTTTCTGCCCATTCATGATTCATTCGATCAGGTATAAGTCTGAAAACCACTGGAAGGAAACCACAGTAGAAATTCAATAATAACAATTTTCCCCAGAAATGGAAACAAGTACACAGAAGTTATATTACAAGCCTAGAAGGAGGTGTACGTTGGTGGAGAGAGAAGAGAATTAAAACATACACTCAAAGCAATGATCATGGTGTGATAACATGACACCTAATATCCCACAGGGAAAAAACATTAAATGCCTTCATAATACTACAATGCACATGATTAACAGCTTTGAATGTGAGTGTTCTCCTACAGTAAGTTAAACAATTAAAAACTAGAATAATTTCACAAGAAGATCTCAGTGGCAAGCTTTGGCAAAGTCCCAAGAATGTTTTATATTACACTGTATGGTAAGACTTCAGAGAATACCTTAATAATCTCTAAGCTGGAAAAGAAGAATTTTAAATGTTTCAATTTTAAAAAACAAAATGAATACACATATCAACTTTCTAGGTGAGATCTTCTAAGACCATTAATTCTGTTGACATATATTCTATGTTAGTAAAATCAATATTTGAATTAATTTTATGATGAGTGTTTGGTATCATTTATTTACTTATTACAAAAGCATTTATTGCATAGCTAGTACAAGCAAGTTTTTTGTTTGAGGGGGTAATTCATAAAGATTCCTGGAATACATTTTATGCATTCATGAAGCTTATAGTCTATTATACTGGTTTTCGTTGTGTAGTAATTGGAGCTTCTCACTAATAGGCCAGACACTTTGTAAGATAAAACTTCTGAGCCCCTTTGCAGTTAGACACAGGCTTGTGCTTTGCTCTTTTCATGAAATGCAAGCTGAAGTGTCTTGTGTAACTTCAATGTGATGGATTATTCCTTTTCCCTCTACATGGTAACAGGTAATGTTCCATCAACGTGGATCTCTGTTTAAGACAACTTGAGTTTATTGTCATTTCTGCTTCTGGAGACATTTGGGATATAATAATGTTAATTACTAAAGAAGTCCATATGCCAAGTATTTTAAGCCCCACTTTTATAGTGTTTAATAGAACTTTAAAGTTATGTATTGCATATGCTAGTCTTACATTGTACACCTTGAAATTTGAGTGCAGCAATAAAAACAAGCAAAAAAAAAAAAATCCTACCATTCTAGGAAAAAAGTAAGTCAGGCATACCTTGGATCAAGTGTCTGGATCAGTCTCTCATCATGGTTACTGCTGTTAATAGAGGGTTTCAAAGCCACTTATCATCCTAGTAAAGGAGGCTGATTCCTGATTCATCCGTCAATTGAGACTTGAGGCAGGGTATGCTGTATAAACTTCTGTGGTCCTTCCAAGTCAAGAAAAAGAAAAACATGTCTATTTGATGGGCACAAGGGAAATTCTCACCAATTGTAAGAGTGTCATTTGTCTTCTTCTGTTGTTCTACTACGTCTGATCTCAGCTGCTTCTTGTCATTGCATTTTTGGAGGGTGATTTTTGTTTTCCTGTTTTCATTCTCCCTCAACATGCCCATTAGCACTGATGCTATATCTCGCTCTGTTGTTGTTGTTGTGTGCTGTTGAGTATATTTTAACTCAGAGCAACCCCGTGTGATAGAATAGAACTTCCCCGTAGGGTTTCCTAGGCTGGAATCTTTATGGGAGCAGATTGCCAGGTCTTTTCTCCTGCAGAGTGACTGGTGGATTTGAACTGCCAGCCTTTCAGTTAGCAGCTGAGCACTTAACCATTGTGTCACCAGGACTCCTTATATCCTGCTATAAAAAAAAAAAAAATTGCAGGTGAATCGATTCCAACTCATAACTATAGGATCATTACCCTGTAGGACAGAGCAGAACTGCCCCACAGGGTTTCCAAGAAGCAGCTTGTAGATTTGAACTGCCAACATTTTGGTTAGCAGCTGAGCTCTTAACCACTGTGCATTATTCAGTGTGTAATACGTGGCATAAGTCCATACAAAGCTGATACTGTCTGTTGCGAGCTCTCAGATGGAAATAATTAATATAATTAAATCAATTTGAGTAGTTTGCCATAAATGTTTCTTTTTCTTTATTGTGTTTTTCTTTTGAAATAAAGCAACCAAATGCTGATTAATTACCTCATTTCTAGAAGTGCTGTTCTCAATGAATTCATCAATAAGCAATACCTGGAAGCTCTCAAAGAAAAGTATAAAATGATCTTAGTGGGAAGCAAGCAACTGTTCAGTATTGAAAACATCCCAAAGGAGCATTTTATTTAGTATATAATTGAGAACAATCTTTCGGCAAAGAAGTAAGATTGGATATATGTTTTGGGGGAATTATTTTCTTTGAAAGTGCTTCATTTCCAGTGCATGTTTCACACAGCTTTACCCTCGCTTTAACCAAATTTGGGTTTGAATTTTAGATATATGATCTAGGATTGTTCCTTAACTTTTCAGAGTCTCAGTTTTTGTGTTATTACTATGTACCTTATAAGATTATTGTAAGGCTCAAAAGAATGTATGGATAGGAAATAATGGGATGAATACAAATTGGTGGTTGACTACATGGGCCCTATGCACAGATAGACCTGGCTTTGAACCCGGACTTCCTAACTGCGGCCTGGGGAAATTACCTAAACTCTTGGAAGTCCTAGTTTTTCACCTGCAAAGTGAGGACAATAATAGCACCTACCCCACAACACCCCACAGGGTTAATTTAGGATGTCTTGAAATAATGTATGTAGGATGATTAACGTGGTACCAAATGGCATACAATTTCTCAGTTAATGTTGGCTATTAACACTGTTGTAGAAATCAAAATGTGATAGGTATTGTATGATTTTTTCACTCATCTTTTCATTCTTCTGTCATTGTTTAGTCTTGATAATTCCAAGCCTGGTGCCAAGATTTCTTTCTTTCCAATGTTTCTGCACACTGATCTTTCAGAGCTTCACTTTCCTTATCCTCAGGCTTCTGTTCAGAGTTTTCACTTACTTCCCATCTCTACCCCCATTTACCTAACACATCAAACCTAAGCTCTTGGAGGCAAAGTTGTACACTGTTTCAAGGGCACTGTATCATCATGTCTTCAAAAAGTAGCTCCACCAGAAATTAGTTTATGAAAAAACATGCTTTATGCCTTAATTTTTTCTCATGTAATAGAAGAATAATAGTAATTTCTACCCTGTAAGCCTCTGCAGAAACCCTGGTGGCATAGTGGTTAAGTGCTACGGCTGCTAACCATAGAGGTCGGCCGTTCAAATCCTCTAGGTGCTCCTTGGAAACTGTATCGGGCAGGGGCAATTCTACTCTGTCCTATAGGGTCGCTATGAATTGGAATCGACTCAACGGAAGTGGGTGTTTTTGTTTTTGTTTTTTAAGCCTCTGTACCATTGGAACGAGATAATAAAGCTCTTAACATAGTACTCGGTATATTTGGATAAATCCTGTAAATTTTATTCTTACTAACTACCCCACTTTTAGATATTTTCTCCTCGTATGCCTTCAAAGGTTGCCTCATATCTACTCTTTAGTTTTATAGCTATCCTTTTAAGCAACAATCATTTTTTTTTTAATGTTCATTTAGACTGGACAGTTCTTCAAAGGTATCCTGCTAATAAAAATTTTCAAACAGCACTATGCATTTTGCTTTAACTATGAACAAAAAAATTTCACTAAATAAAATCTATGTTTAAAAAACAATCTATGTTTAAAAAACCATTTACCTTGCTGTCAAGTGTGGCTATTCCCCATCAGTAATAACTTGGAGGAAAACAATGGTAGGATGGGAGAACTCTGCCTAGGGCAAGAATATTTTTCCCCCATGTATTACCGCCACAGTTCAATACCTTTTCAATACAGTTAGGTTCGGAACTATTTGATCTAACAAACACAGTAAAACAGCTCCATTATTTTATTACATTGTCTCTGCTAAACTGCCTTATCCCGTCTTTCCCAGGATGATTTCTTAAAATAAAATGTAAGCAACTTGCACCAATAGCATGTATTCCCTTGGACCGTAGATGGCTTCAGCTGGAAGTAATTTATCTATTTTTCAGTTTCCTCCGATGTCTGAAATACAACTGCAACTCTTATCTGCTAAAAATGGCATATTTTTTAAAAGTCTTAAAATGAAGAAAAAACACAGGGATTATTCACAAGGGTTAGTTTTTTAGGTGCTTAAGCATTGTCTCATAGCTCCCTTAGAGTACAGCAGGATTGTTCTTACAGTAGCCAGCCTCTCCAAGATTCACTGTGAGTTTTCTTTGCCTTGTTATGTCTAAGGCCAGGACTTGAGTAAAGTCCTGTGGTACAAAAGTTAAGGAGGAATGGCCTTCAAAATGTTTCTTGAAGTTATAACTGATTTATTGTTTATGAATGTCTTAGACTGGGTTCTCTAGAGAATAAAACCATTGAAAAAGTATACACACACACACGTATATATATATGTACATATACATACACATATCTGTGTATATGTATATATAGAGAGAGACAGAGACACAGAGAGAAAGAGATTTATATCAAGGAAATGGCTCACATAGTTGTAGAGGCTGGAAAGTCCCAAGTCCATGGGTCCAGGCATCAGGCTGGAGGTTTCTTCTGACTCATGTAGCTACAGGGGGTGATGAACTCAAGATCGGAAGGTCAGATGGCAGGTTGCTGGCTCACGGGCTGTGGAGGCTGACAAATCCAAGATCAGCAGGTAAGATGTTAAGCTGCTGGCTCAAGTTCCACAAACTAGAGGATCCAGAGCAGAGAAAAAGCCACGTGCTCAAGGATACTCCTTTTCAACTGACTGGCTGCTCATAGCAGATTCCATCATGGAGGTGATTACATTATATCAGATCTCATCATGAGGTAATTGCATCATTAACTAACTGCCAAACTATGTCATAACTGCCAAACCACTGAGAACCATGGTCAGCCACACTGACACACTACCTTAACCTTCTCAGTGGATAATCATGCAATCTAACTGGCTGACCTTCTGTCCTCTCCTCTGGGGTCAGTCGGTTCCTGTATAAATCTCTTAACTCCCTCAAGCCTGGTTGCATTCATGTTACTGGAACTAAGAACCAACACAGCTCCAATGAAAACATTGTCTCGTCCACCCAACCCTTTACCATCTTCTCATGTTTAGAACAAGAAGTTAAACACACACACACACACACACACAAAGTAATAATAAATGGGTATGTAGCATTTATTTATGCTAGTCACTCTTGAAAACAATTTGCTTATTTGACTCATTCAATTTTTACAAAAAGATCTATAAGGTAAGCACAATCATTATCCCTTTTCAAACCAAGACACAAAGGACAAGTAACTTTCTGAAGTCACATGGATATACTGCCTTCAAAATACATCTTTAAGACAATCTGTAGGGATTTTATCGTTGTATTTTTAGCTGAGTGTTTATTTTACAAATTGTATTTTGTGGATGTTGCTGTTGTTTGCTTTCTTCCCTTCCTCCTCCTCCTCCTTCTCCTCCTTTTCCTTCTTCTTCACCACCTGAGTCTTTTTTCCAACCTTGCTTGGATCTCATGTCTAATACTTTTTTTTAATTGTGTTGAAGTGAACCTCAGTTCAGGAGTTCAGACTCTGTCCTGGAGTATTTTTTCAATGGCTTTTATTGCTTGAAACCTCAAAAAAAAAAAAAAAAAAAGCAAGTACTTCCCAGAAATCAGTCATATATAAAAGTCCAGGCAGGGTGGTTTCAATAGTTTTTGCAAAGATTTGCACTACAAAATCTTTAACTACTTCTGGACCACTGAAGAATGCCAGACCATGCATTTTCTTGGAAATTTTTCTTTGGTTCCATTAATTGGGAAAATACAGAGGAAATACCTGTGGCTTAATTTATAATCTTCTGAAATTTTATACAAGCCAAGAGAAAAATATTGCCTTTGCATTATAATAACTAATGAAATGAATTGGGCACCCTTTTATGCAGTCATTTGTGAATCAACATTTGTCTGTATAAACAGATTAGAGCTTGAATTTTGGCTTATCACTTATTAGCTGCTTGATTTTGGGCAAGTTGCTTAGTGATTTATGTCTCTATAAATAGGGATACATATATAGTACCTATCATAAAAGATTACCAACATCTTTAAAAGAGAAAATACATGAAAAGCACAAAACAGGAGGCTTGGTACATTGTAAACTATTAAAATTTTCCTTTTTTACTACTTACAGCTTTCTTTACTAATCTACCTAGAACCCTACTGCCATATAAGTAATTTTATGCCACAAATTCCATCTATCATTGTAGTACTTCTTTATTGTTGCATAACAAATAGTTCCAAAATTTATCAGTTTGAAAACAAGCATTTATTATTTACCCAATTTCTAATAGCCAGGAATCCAGGAGGGGCTTCACTGGGCTGTTCTCTCTTGTGCTTTCAGTCAAGATTTTGAGTGATTCTGTAGTATCTGAAGACCAGACTGGGCCTGGAAAATCTGCCTCCAAGCTTATTCACTTGACTATTGGCAAGAGGCTTCAATTCTTCACCATATATGCCTTTCCATAAGGCTGACCACGACACGGATTCTCCAAAAGGAGTGATCTGAGAGGGAAAAAGAAAAAGGAAGCCACAGTATGTTTTATAACCTAACCTTGTGGCATACCACTGCTTCTGCCATTATCTGTCGGTCACACAGACCAAATGTGGTTCAATATGGGAGGGTACTACAAAAGGTATGTATCCCAGTAAGCAGGAATCATTGGGAGCCATCTTGGAAGCTAGTTTCCACAATCATCAATTTCCTATTAACAAAACTTTAAAAGGCTCTATTGTTTTCCTGCATTAAGGTTATTTATTATGGTTTTTCAACACCTTGACAAAGGTACTTAACACTACTGTCCCTGTCCTCCCAAACACTCTTACATGGTCTTTTGTACCATGACTTGATTCTATACAGGTAGTCTCCGACTTACGATGGGGTTCTGTTCTGACAACTCCATCATAAGTCAGTTCTGATGTAAGTCGAATACCCAATTTTTTTTTGTTTTCATTATTATTGCCTTTTATTCAGTATTTTTATAAATCTGATCTTTGTCTTTGGGGGTTGGAAACATTACATATAAATTTACAGATTTTTTTATTACATACATAAAAAAAAAACACATATCCATAAAAAAGTGAGCGACATCAGCAGTTGTGGTAATAACTTCACTTGGGGAAGGTTCTGGAATATCTGTGTTACTCCTTGGAACCGGGATGGTGTTTTTAGTCAGAAAATTAGTGAGAGTTGTCTGTACGGTACTTTAATTTGCTGCAAAATTGTATGTAATATATGTTACTATTGATCATTTGTGTAACTCCCTCCTCAAAAAAAACACAGACAGCTGTAAGTGCAGTTTGCCGGAACTTGAATATGTCATAAGTTGGGGACAACCTGTAGATGTTAGGCTGAGTCCTAAGAACACAATCCACACCACACAGCTCCATTATTTTATTACCTTATCCCCTCTTCCCCAGGATAGAAACTTCCCACTATCGAAAGTCCAGTCTAAATTCCATCCTCTTCAAGGAAACTTTTCCTCTTCTTACAATGTATGGTTTATCTTCTGAATATTGACTGCCCTTTCTATAAACTTCTTCTATGGAAATTATACTATCTCATATTCAAGGAGCCCTGTTGGCACAATGGCTAAAGCTCTTGGCTGGTAATGGAAGTGACTCCACAGGAGAAAAGCGACTCCACAGGAGAAAAGACCTGACGATCTGCTCCCATAAAGATTTCAGCCTAGGAAACCCTGTGGGGCAGTTCTACTCTGTCCCACAAGATGGCTACTAGTCAGAATCAACTTGATGGCATATCACAACAGAATCTCATATTCTAGCCTTAATAATTCTTCTCTAATCCTCACAATGTCATGAGGTAAGGTTGTGAGGCTCATTTATTTTGAATTCCTTTCAGTGCCCAGCACAGTGTGTAGTAAAAATAAGACACACATAAAATATTTGGTCCTATTGAGTTGAATCACTTAGTTAATGCATCCTCTGTGGAAAGGCAATGATATGGCTTTCAGTGTGATTGAGATTTTCCAGCTGTTGTCCATTCCCATTCACCTTCTCTACCAGATGGACAGGTAGGAGGCCTATTAGGTTAACTTTAAAAATGTGCCTTTGTTTATAATTCTGAACAGGCATCAGCAGATTTTACTGTGAATAACTTTGTTGAAATGTCATTTAATGTTATGCACATAGGACAAGAAATGTTCACTGAAGGCAATGGAGAACTGGTAATGGCATTCATTCTCTCTTCTTTTTACTGGCCACAGCGTGTTACTAAGTGTGACCATTCAATTGGTAGATTAAAAAAATTTTTTTTTCCATATTTAGGACTTCTGTGTTAGAAGAAGAGTAAAGTTCAATTAAACTGTAAGGTTTCAGTTTCATCATTTATTACAAAAAAGCATAAAAACAAAAAGAGGAGCAGCCTTTTGAATATTTTTGAGTTGTAATGAGCCTATAATATCATGGGCATGCTAGATCAAGGTGATCAGATATTACTTCCTCATTTTCCATTTCTGACTTTAATGCTTTTCTAATTGAATAAGCATATAATAACCTATCAAGTATCATTTTATACTTATCTTGAGAGAAAAACAATAGCAGTAGATAATATTAAGTAAATGCCTTATTTTAGATGCCACTTTAAGTTTACAGAATTTGGTCTCCAGCTTCAGGTAAAATTTAATAAAGCTATTATTTTGGAGAAATGTAGCACAGATATTTCAAAATACAATTTAGTATACATATCTGAAGCCTATGGCATTATTTAATCTGAAAAGGAAAAAATAATTCCCATATCTAATAAAAATACATCTTATTTATTGTATGTTTATAAGAAGCTCCGGTGGCACAGTGGTTAAGAGCTCAGCTACTAACCAAAAGGTCGGCAGTTCAAATCTACCAGTTGCTCTTTGAAAACACTATGGGGCAGTTCTACTCTGTCCTACAGGGTCACTATGAGTCAGAATCAACTCGACGGCAGTAGGTTTGTTTTTTGTTTTTATTTTTGTTTACAAACTAGTCTCTACACCAATTGTAGCATTCAAAAAAATCTAGGAAGTGCTTTCTTTACCCAACTTAGAAACTTGACAGTTTTTCAAAGTGTTTTCTATATGTGGCTGTTTCCTATTAGTGACTTCTGAGCCTGACTAAGATGGATGTTTCAGGTTATTTCTTCACTGCCATTTAGCCTCAGTTAATGGCTAAGGCCTATCCCTATCCTTCCCTGGTAATGAGAGCGTCAGCTTTGTACTGTACATTTTGCATACACTATCTCATTTCATTTCATTTTCACAATAATGGCATGAACAATTATTATTGTGCCCATATATGAGACAAAAAAATTGAGGACTACATAAATTATCCAGACTAAAAATATATTAGCCCATGTCGACAAGAGACCTAACACGACAGACACTAATGGAGAAGAGAAGGAGAGTTAGGAGTTCCCTTGTTGTTTGTTGTTGTGGGCCCTCGAGTAGATTCCAACTCATAGTGACCATATAAGACAGAGTAGAACTGTCCTATAGGGTTTCTGAGCCTGTAATCTTTATGGGAGCAGATTGCCAGGTCTTTTCTCCCATGAGGTGGCTAGTGGGTTCTAACCCCTGGCCTTTCGGTGAACAGTTGAGCACTTACCCATTCTGCTCCAGGGCTCTTTAACTATATTAAATTTGAATTGGTCCTTGAAATTCTGTGTTTAAATTGAATCCTTTCCCAGGAATTAAACATGATCAGATTACAAGGAGTAGCAGATAATGGGGTTTCTAAGATCTAACATATCAATGATCATGAAGATGGCATAGGGCTGGGCAAAGTTTTGTTCTGTTTACTGCCAGACGTTGAGGCCATATAGACAGCAACTAACAACAAGGTCTATTGAACCTCTAGGCAGTTCTCCTACCATCCAATACCATTCAATACTTGTTAAGCCTATGCAATAGTCAAAGCAAAAAAATGCCATGCATAACAATAAAGGGTTGCCTCTAGAGCAAATCTATTTTGATTATCTAGTAGATTGCCCAAAGCAGTGTGCACTAATTTTTTTATAGCAAACTATTCTGAAATCTTCTATATAGCTTTTTTTTTTTTCTGAGATCCACCAACATTTTCTTTCTCTAAAAGTTACAGTGAACAAGTTTGGAAGGAAATAGGATTGAGCTAAATATAACTGTATTGGAACCCTTAATAACTCTGATATTCTACTCTTAATATAGCATCTCCTTTTACCATTTAGTCAAAGCTCCACTTAAGCTAAAAACCCACTCAGCAAAACCAAACAGCACAGCTCAGTCAAGCATTGCTGGATAGTTTCCATTTTCCTCCATTTAAATTAGAATCCTTCTTGCTATATTGTTAATTCTCTGCAGAAAGGAAGAGTAATGGATAACATTTGTTTATATGTCTAAGCACTCTTACACCCTTCTGAATGGATATCTCATTTAATCTTCACATGAATCCTGTGATCTATTATTATCATTTTCATTTTATTCACAACAGAGGTTTATAAATGTTATGAATCTTACCTAAGTTCACATAACTGGAAAAGTATGGAGTTGAATTTAGGAAATAGACACTCTGATATTTAAGCTGGTGATATTAAATACGACTCCATGTATACCTCTTTCCCAGGTGAATAGGTCTAATGTCTGTTATGTATCCAACTCCTAAAGATTCTGAATATTTCATCAAACATAAAATACACATACACACATATTTAACTGCTAAATACATATTTCAGGTTACCACATCAAGTCTTATTGTGTATGAAAAGTCAAGATATAATAGAATACACCCCCACGTGTCTGTCACTTTGTCATATTGTGGGGGCTCATGTGTTGCTGTGATGCTGGAAGCTATGCCACAAGTATTCAGATGCCAGCAGGGTCACCCATGGAGGACAGGATTCAGCTGAGTTTCCAGACTGAGACAGACTAGGAAGAAGAACACGCAGGCTTCTTCTGAAAAGCATTAGCCAGTGAAAACCTTATGAATAGCAGCGGAACATTGTCTGATATAGTGCTGGAAGATGAGCCCCCCAGGTTGGAAGGCACTCAAAAGATGACTGGGGAAGAGCTGCCTCCTCAAAGTAGAGTCGACCTTAATGACGTGGATGGAGTCAAGCTTTTGGGACCTTCATTTGCTGATGTGGCATGACTCAAAATGAGAAGAAACAGCTACAAACATCCATTAATAACTGGAACCTGGAATGTATGAAGTGTGAATCTAGGAAAATCGGAAATTGTCAAAAATGAAAAGGAACTCATAAACATCAATATCCTAGACATTAGTGAACTGAAATGGACTGGTATTGGCCATTTTGAGTCGCATGATCATACAGTCTACTATGCTGGGAATGACAACTCGAAGGGGAATGGTGTTGCATTCATCGTCAAAAAGAATGTTTCAAGACCTATGCTGAAGTGCAATGCTGTCAGTGACAGGATAATATCCATATGCCTACAAGGAAGACCAGTTAATATGACTATTATTCAAATTTATGCACCAACCACTAGGGCCAAAGATGAAGAAATAGAAGACTTTTATCAGCTGTTGCAGTCTGAAATTGATTGAACATGCAATCAAGATGCATTGATAATTACTGGTGACTGGAATGTGAAAGTTGGAAACAAAGAAGAAGGATCAGTAGTTGGAAAATATGGCCTTGCTGATAGAAACAATGCTGGAGATTGAATGATAGAATTTTGCAAGACCAACAACTTCTTCATTGCAAATATCTCCTTTCACGAACATGAACAGCGACTATATACATGGGCCTTGCCAGATGGAACACACAGAAATCAAATTGACTACATCTGTGGAAAGAGACAACGGAAAAGCTTAATATCATCAGTCAGAACAAGGCCAGGGACCGACTGTGGAACAGACCATCCATTGTTCATATGCACGTTCAAGCTGAAACTGAAGAAAACCAGAGCAAGCCCACGAGAGCCAAAATGTGACATTGAGTATATCCCACCTGAATTTAGAAACCACCTCAAGAATAGATTTGACGCATTGAACACTAGTGACCGAAGACCAGACGAGTTGTGGAATGACATCAAGAACATCATCCAGGAGGCGGAGCCAAGATGGCGGACTAGGCAGACGTTACCTCGGATCCCTCTTACAACAAAGACACGGAAAAACAAGTGAATCGATCACATACATAACAATCTACGAACCCTGAACAACAAACACAGATTTAGAGACGGAGAACGAACTAATACGGGGAAGCAGCGATAGTTTCCAGAGCCTGGAGCCAGAGTACCAGTCAGGTACGGCACAAGCACAGAGACCTGCTCCACCCCCCTGAACTAACCCCGGGAGGGGGACCAGCCGGTTCCACGGGCGGCGTGGGACGCAGCCGGTAGGAGAAGTCCCCGGGAGGCAGTGACTGATCTTGGAGCAGAAAGAGCAGCATCCGAGCCAGAGAACCATCCCGCAGGGATTTGGACTGCACGCAGGCGGCTTCATTAACATCTGAATAGCCTGAGCCAGAGGGAGAACTCTGATAGGGATCTGACTGCAGTTTTTTTCTAGCGGATTTTCTGGAAAAACTAGTTTCCCAGTGATGGCTCGGAGACAACAATCCATATCAAACCACTTAAAGAAGCAGACCATGACAGCTTCTCCAACCCCCCAAACAAAAGAATCAAAATCTTTCCCAAATGAAGATACAATTTTGGAATTATCAGATACAGAATATAAAAAACTAATTTACAGAATGCTTAATGATATCACAAATGAAATTAGGATATCTGCAGAAAAAGCCAAGGAACACACCGATAAAACTGTTGAAGAACTCAAAAAGA
This sequence comes from Loxodonta africana, assembly GCF_030014295.1. Taxonomy (NCBI): domain Eukaryota; kingdom Metazoa; phylum Chordata; class Mammalia; order Proboscidea; family Elephantidae; genus Loxodonta; species Loxodonta africana. The sequence continues at coordinate 54,077,762 of NC_087357.1, read as the reverse complement.
TTATTCAAGAACATACTGGAAAAATTAATAAGTTGCAAGAATCCATAGAGAGACAACATGTAGAAATCCAAAAGATTAACAATAAAATAACAGAATTAGACAACACACTAGGAAGTCAGAGGAGCAGACTCGAGCAATTAGAATGCAGACTGGGACATCTGGAGGACCTGGGAATCAACACCAACATAGCTGAAAAAAAATCAGATAAAAGAATTAAAAAAAATGAAGAAACCCTAAGAATTATGTGGGACTCTATCAAGAAGGATAACCTGCGGGTGATTGGAGTCCCAGAACAGGGAGGGGGGACAGAAAACACAGAGAAAATAGTTGAAGAACTCTGACAGAAAACTTCCCTGACATCATGAAAGACGAAAGGATATCTATCCAAGATGCTCATCGAACCCCATTTAAGATTGATACAAAAAGAAAAACACCAAGACATATTATCATCAAACTCACCAAAACCAAAGATAAACAGAAAATTTTAAAAGCAGCCAGGGAGAAAAGAAAGGTTTCCTTCAAGGGAGAATCAATAAGAATATGTTCTGACTACTCAGCAGAAACCATGCAGGCAAGAAGGGAATGGGACGACATATACAGAACACTGAAGGAGAAAAACTGCCAACCAAGGATCATATATCCAGCAAAACTCTCTCTGAAATATGAAGGCGAAATTAAGATATTTACAGACAAACACAAGTTTAGAGAATTTGCAAAAACCAAACCAAAGCTATAAGAAATACTAAAGGATATTGTTTGGTCACAGAACCAATAATATCAGATATCAGCACAACACAAGGTCACAAAACAGAACGTCCTGATATCAACTCAAATAGGGAAATCACAAAAACAAACAAATTAAGATTAATTAAAAAAAAAAAATACACATAACAGGGAATCATGGAAGTCAATAGGTAAAAGATCACAATAATCAAAAAGAGGGACTAAATACAGGAGGCATTGAACTGCCATATGGAGAGTGATACAAGGCGATATAGGACAATACAAGTTAGGTTTTTACTTAGTAAAATAGGGGTATATAATGAGGTAACCACAAAAAGGTATAACAACTCTATAACTCAAGATAAAAGCCAAGAAAAACGTAACGACTCAACTAACATAAAGTCAAACACTATGAAAATGAGGATCTCACAATTTACTAAGAAAAACGCCTCAGCACAAAAAAGTATGTGGAAAAATGAAATTGTCAACAACACACATAAAAAGGCATCAAAATGACAGCACTAAAAACTTATTTATCTATAATTACCCTGAATGTAAATGGACTAAATGCACCAATAAAGAGACAGAGAGTCACAGACTGGATAAAGAAACACGATCCATCTATATGCTGCCTGCAAGAGACACACCTTAGACTTAGAGACACAAACAAACTAAAACTCAAAGGATGGAAAAAAGTATATCAAGCAAACAATAAGCAAAAAAGAAGAGGAGTAGCAATATTAATTTCTGACAAAATAGACTTTAGACTTAAATCCACCACAAAGGATAAAGAAGGACACTATATAATGATAAAAGGGACAATTGATCAGGAAGACATAACCATATTAAATATTTACGCACCCAATGACAGGGCTGCAAGATACATAAATCAAATTTTAACAGAACTGAAAAGCGAGATAGATACCTCCACAATTATAGTAGGAGACTTCAACACACCACTTTCGGAGAAGGACAGGACATCCAGTAAGAAGCTCAACAGAGACACGGAAGATCTAATTACAACAATCAACCAACTTGACCTCATTGACTTATACAGAACTCTCCACCCAACTGCTGCAAAATATACTTTTTTTTCCAGCGCACATGGAACATTCTCTAGAATAGACCACATATTAGGTCATAAAACAAACCTTTGCAGAGTCCAAAACATCGAAATATTACAAAGCATCTTCTCAGACCACAAGGCAATAAAACTAGAGATCAATAACAGAAAAACGAGGGAAAAGAAATCAAATACTTGGAAAATGAACAATACCCTCCTGAAAAAAGACTGGGTTATAGAAGACATCAAGGAGGGAATAAGGAAATTCATAGAAAGCAACGAGAATGAAAATACTTCCTATCAAAACCTCTGGGACACAGCAAAAGCAGTGCTCAGAGGCCAATTTATATCAATAAATGCACACATACAAAAAGAAGAAAGAGCCAAAATCAGAGAACTGTCCCTACAACTTGAACAAATAGAAAGTGAGCAACAAAAGAATCCATCAGGCACCAGAAGAAAACAAATAATAAAAATTAGAGCTGAACTAAATGAATTAGAGAACAGAAAAACAATCGAAAGAATTAACAAAGCCAAAAGCTGGTTCTTTGAAAAAATTAACAAAATTGATAAACCATTGGCTAGACTGACTAAAGAAATACAGGAAAGGAAACAAATAACCCGAATAAGAAATGAGAAGGACCACATCACAACAGAACCAAATGAAATTAAAAGAATCATTTCAGATTATTATGAAAAATTGTACTCTAACAAATTTGAAAACCTAGAAGAAATGGATGAATTCCTGGAAAAACACTACCTACCTAAACTAACACATTCAGAAGTAGAACAACTAAATAGACCCATAACAAAAAAAGAGATTGAAACGGTAATCAAAAAACTCCCAACAAAAAAAAGTCCTGGCCCGGACGGCTTCACTGCAGAGTTCTACCAAATTTTCAGAGAAGAGTTAACACCACTACTACTAAAGGTATTCCAAAGCATAGAAAATGACGGAATACTACCCAACTCATTCTATGAAGCCACCATCTCCCTGATACCAAAACCAGGTAAAGACATTACAAAAAAAGAAAATTATAGACCTATATCCCTCATGAACATTGATGCAAAAATCCTCAACAAAATTCTAGCCAATAGAATCCAACGACACATCAAAAAAATAATTCATCCTGATCAAGTGGGATTTATACCAGGTATGCAAGGCTGGTTTAATATCAGAAAAACCATTAATGTAATCCATCACATAAATAAATCAAAAGACAAAAACCACATGATCTTATCAATTGATGCAGAAAAGGCATTTGACAAAGTCCAACACCCATTCATGATAAAAACTCTCACCAAAATAGGAATTGAAGGAAAATTCCTCAACATAATAAAGGGCATCTATGCAAAACCAACAGCCAATATCACTCTAAATGGAGAGAACCTGAAAGCATTTCCCTTGAGAACGGGAACCAGACAAGGATGCCCTTTATCACCGCTCTTATTCAACATCGTGTTGGAAGTCTTAGCCAGGGCAATCAGGCTAGACAAAGAAATAAAAGGTATCCGGATTGGCAAGGAAGAAGTAAAGTTATCACTATTTGCAGATGACATGATTATATACACAGAAAACCCTAAGGAATCCTCCAGAAAACTACTGAAACTAATAGAAGAGTTTGGCAGAGTCTCAGGTTATAAAATAAACATACAAAAATCACTTGGATTCCTCTACATCAACAAAAAGAACACCGAAGAGGAAACTACCAAATCAATACCATTCACAATAGCCCCCAAGAAGATAAGATACTTAGGAATAAATCTTACCAAGGATGTAAAAGACCTATACAAAGAAAACTACAAAGCTCTACTACAAGGAATTCAAAAGGACATACTTAAGTGGAAAAACATACCTTGCTCATGGATAGGAAGACTTAACATAGTAAAAATGTCTATTCTACCAAAAGCCATCTATACATTTAACGCACTTCCGATCCAAATTCCAATGTCATATTTTAAGGGGATAGAGAAACAAATCACCAATTTCATATGGAACGGAAAGAAGCCTCGGATAAGCAAAGCACTACTGAAAAAGAAGAAGAAAGTGGGAGGCCTCACCTTACCTGACTTCAGAACCTATTATACAGCCACAGTAGTCAAAACAGCCTGGTATTGGTACAACAACAGACACATAGACCAATGGAACAGAATTGAGAACCCAGACATAGATCCATCCACGTATGAGCAGCTGATATTTGACAAAGGACCAGTGTCAATTAACTGGGGAAAAGATAGCCTTTTTAACAAATGGTGCTGGCATAACTGGATATCCATTTGCAAAAAAATGAAACAGGACCCATACCTCACACCATGCACAAAAACTAACTCCAAGTGGATCAAAGACCTAAACATAAAGACTAAAACGATAAAGATCATGGAAGAAAAAATTGGGACAACCCTAGGAGCCCTAATACAAGGTATAAACGGAATACAAAACATTACCAAAAATGATGAAGAGAAACCCGATAACTGGGAGCTCCTAAAAATCAAACACCTATGCTCATCTAAAGACTTCACCAAAAGAGTAAAAAGACCACCTACAGATTGGGAAAGAATTTTCAGCTATGACATCTCCGACCAGCGCCTGATCTCTAAAATCTACATGATTCTGGCAAAACTCAACCACAAAAAGACAAACAACCCAATCAAGAAGTGGGCAAAGGATATGAACACACATTTCTCTAAAGAAGATATTCAGGCAGCCAACAGATACATGAGAAAATGCTCTCGATCATTAGCCATTAGAGAAATGCAAATTAAAACTACGATGAGATTCCATCTCACACCAGCAAGGCTGGCATTAATCCAAAAAACACAAAATAATAAATGTTGGAGAGGCTGCGGAGAGATTGGAACTCTCATACACTGCTGGTGGGAATGTAAAATGGTACAACCACTTTGGAAATCTATCTGGCGTTATCTTAAACAGTTAGAAATAGAACTACCATACAACCCAGAAATCCCACTCCTAGGAATATACCCTAGAGATACAAGAGCCTTCATACAAACAGATATATGCACACCCATGTTTATTGCAGCTCTGTTTACAATAGCAAAAAGTTGGAAGCAACCAAGGTGTCCATCAACGGATGAATGGGTAAATAAATTGTGGTATATTCACACAATGGAATACTACGCATCGATAAAGAACAGTGACGAATCTCTGAAACATTTCATAACATGGAGGAACCTGGAAGGCATTATGCTGAGCGAAATGAGTCAGAGGCAAAAGGACAAATATTGTATAAGACCACTATTATAAGATCTTGAGAAATAGTAAACCTGAGAAGAACACATACTTTTGTGGTTACGAGGGGGGGAGGGAGGGAGGGTGGGAGAGGGTTTTTTATTGATTAATCAGTAGATAAGAACTGCTTTAGGTGAAGGGAAAGACAACACTCAATACATGGAAGGTCAGCTCAATTGGACTGGACCAAAAGCAAAGAAGTTTCCGGGATAAAATGAATGCTTCAAAGGTCAGCGGAGCAAGCGCGGGGGTCTGGGGAACATGGTTTGCGGGGACTTCTAAGTCAATTGGCAAAATAATTCTATTATGAAATCATTCTGCATCCCACTTTGAAATGTGGCGTCTGGGGTCTTAAATGCTAACAAGCAGCCATCTAAGATGCATCAATTGGTCTCAACCCACCTGGAGCAAAGGAAAATGAAGAACACCAAGCCCACATGACAACTAAGAGCCCAAGAGACAGAAAGGGCCACATGAACCAGAGACCTACATCATCCTGAGACCAGAAGAACTAGTTGGTGCCCGGCCACAATCGATGTCTGCCCTGACAGGGAGCTTAGCAGAGGACCCCTGAGGGAGCAGGAGATCAGTGGGATGCAGACCCCAAATTCTCATAAGAAGACCAAACTTAATGGTCTGACTGAGACTGGAGGAATCCCGGCGGCCATGCTCCCCAGACCTTCTGTTGACACAGGACAGGAACCATCCCCGAAGACAACTCATCAGACATGAAAGGGACTGGTCAGCGGGTGGGAGAGAGACGCTGATGAAGAGTGAGCTAATTATATCAGGTGGACACTTGAGATTGTGTTGGCAACTCTTGCCTGGAGGGGGGATGGGAGGATAGAGAGAGAGGGAAGCCGGCAAAATTGTCAAGAAAGGAGAGACTGAAAGGGCTGACTCAAGAAGGGGAGAGTAAGTGGGAGTAGGGAGTGATATGTATGTAAACTTATATGTGACAGACTGATTGGATTTGTAAACGTTCACTTGAAGCTTAATAAAAGTTATTATAAAAAAAAAAAAAAAAAGAACATCATCCATGAAGAAAGCAAGAGGTCGCTGAAAAGACAGGAAAGAAAGAAAAGACCAACACGGATGTCAGCAGAGACTCTGAAACTTGCTCTTGAGCGTCAAGCTAAAGCAAAAGGAAGAATTGATGAAGTAAAAGAACTAAACAGAAGATTTCAAAGGGCCTCTAGAGAAGACAAAGTAAAGTATTATAATGACATGGGCAAAGAGGTGGAGACGGAAAACCAAAAGGGAAGAACATGCTCGGCATTTCTCAAGCTGAAAGGACTGAAGAAAAAATTCAAGCCTCGAGTTGCAATAGTGAAGGATTCCATGGGGAAAATATTAAACGATGCAGGAAGCATCAAAAGAAGATGGAAGGGATACGCAGAGTCATTATACCAAAAAGAATTAGTCGATATTCAACCATTTCAAGAGGTGGCATATGATCAGGAACCGATGGTGCTGAAGGAAGAAGTCCAGGCTGCTCTGAAGGTATTGGTGAAAAACAAGGCTCCAGGAATTAATGCAATATCAACAGAGATGGTTCAACAAACAAATGCAGTGCTGTAGGTGCTCACTCATCTATGCCAAGAAATATGGAAGACAGCTCCCTGGCCAAATGACTGGAAGAGATCCATATTTATGCCTATTCCCAAGAAAGGTGATCCAACCGAATGTGGAAATTATTGAACAATATCATTAATATCACATGCAAGCAAAATTTTGCTGAAGATCATTCAAAAATGGCTACAGTGGTATATCAACAGGGAACTGCCAGAAATTCAGGCCGGTTTCAGAAGAGGATGTGGAATCAGGGATATCATTGCCGATGTCAGGTGGATCCTAGCTGAAAGCAGAGAATACCAGAAGGATGTTTACCTGTGTTTTATTGACTATGCAAAGGCATTCGACTGTGTGGATCATAATAAACTATGGATATCATTGCAAGGAATGGGAATTCCAGAACACTTAATTGTGCTCATGAGGAACCTTTACATAGATCAAGAGGCAGTTGTTCAGACAGAACAAGGAGATACTGATTGGTTTAAAGTCAGGAAATGTGTGTGTCAGGGTTATATTCTTTCACCATACCTATTTAATCTGTATGCTGAACACATAATACGAGAAGCTGGACTATATGAAGAAGCACGGGGCATCAAGATTGGAGGAAGACTCATCAACAACCTGCGTTATGCAGATGACACAACCTTGCTTGCTGAAAGTGAAGAGGACATGAAGCACTTACTAATGAAGATCAAAGACCACAGCCTTCAGTATGGACTGCACCTCAACATAAAGAAAACAAAAACCCTCACAACCGGACCAATGACCAACATCATGATAAACGGAGAAAAGATTGAAGTTGTCAAGGATTTCATTTTTCTTGGATCCACAATCAACAGCCATGGAAGCAGCAGTCAAGACATCAAAAGATGCATTGTAATGGGTAAATCTGCTGCAAAGGACCTCTTCAAAGTGTTGAAGAGCAAAGACGTCACCCTGAGGACTAAGGTGCGCCTGACTGAAGCCATGCTATTTTCAATCACATCATACGCATGTGAGAGCTGGACAATGAATAAGGAAGACCAAAGAAGAGTTGACGCCTTTGAATTGTGGTGTTGGCGAAGAATACTGAATATACTGTAGACTGCCAAAAGAATGAACAAATCTATCTTGAAAGAAGTACAACCTGAATGCTCCTTAGTGGCAAGGATGGCGCGACTGCGTCTTACTTACTTTGGTCATGTTGTCAGGAGGGATGAGTCCCTGGAGAAGGACATCATGCTTGTCAGAGTTCAGGGTTAGCGGAAAAGAGGAAGACCCTCAACGAGGTGGATTGACACAGTGGCTGCAAACAATGAGCTCAAGCATAACAACGATTGTAAGGATGGCTCAGGACCGGGCAGTGTTTCGTTCTGTTGTGCATAGGGTCGCTATGAGTCAGAACCAACTCGATGGCACCTAACAACAACAACAATAGAATGCAATTAAAAAAACTGTCCTCCTTACAGCCCTTTAACTTCAGCATGTAGGATCTCATTAATAAATACTTTATCTCCCAAACTCCATCACAGCACCTGCTTCTGGAGTACACAAGTCATATTGGATAATGGGCTGACAGTAGAGTTGAATTGACTTAGCAAGACCTTTTCTTTAGATTGTATGATAAGCAGATATCTAAAATCACCCCACATGATACCTTTGTGTAATCTTCTCCCTGTTTTGACAACCTCCTCCTCACCCTGTTGATGAGGGCGAGTTTTCTGTCCTAGGGTTATGGGAATGACCAAAGGCATGATACCAACACTGGACAAGTGAGATTGACAGCAATTTATTAATCATGCATACTCAAGGCTCAGGGAAAGGGCCAGAGGATACCAGAGTATGCAGGCCATACTGAAGTCCCATGCACAGACAGAGTGAACAAGCAGGGACTGCGGGAGGCAGGTTTTGTAGAATCAAAAAGGTGGGGTTTCACCTGGTTCCTGTGGGAAGGTGTGATTGGTTTGTTTGAACAGTTCTGCAAGCTGACAAGCAACTAAAACTGGACACTCAGGGCTAAGCTGGAATTGCCCCTGGTCCATAAGTTGGCTAGGGGAGCTTATCCATGGGAACAGAGTGGGAAGAAAATCTGTGGTTAGATCATTTGAGGCCTTCTCAATTTTACCTGATGTCAGAGAAGTCTCTTGAGTGTGGGCTGGGCACAATGACTTTCTTTAACAATTAGAATATGGCAAAGTTGATGTGATATCACTTTTGTGACTTGGTTACAAAAGATTGTGACTTGATTATGCTAACAGACTCTTTCTACTGCCTTCTTGGCCAGCATGCAAACTACCATGTTGAAGTCCACACAGAAAGGAACTTTGGGCAGCCTCCAGTAAACAGCCAGTAAGAAGGTGAATTCTGCCAAATATCTAAGTTTGGAAGCAACTCCTTCCCCATTTGAGTCTTGAGCTCACTGCAGTGCAACTGGCATATTGATTGCAGCCTGAAAATGACCCTGAAGTAGAGAACACTTCCAATATGTATCTGGAATCAATACGTCCATGAAAGCTGTGAGATAATAAATGTTTATTGTACACCTCTAAGTTTTCAGATAATTTGTTAAAAAGCAATATTTAATGAATATAGATGGTTTATATGTATGTGGCTGTGTTTGGGTATGTCTCTATGTGTATGTTTGTGTTGCGTGGTGGAGATGAAAGGGCTATTATCGCTGTTCCTGGCTTTTGAGTACCAGATGTAATTCAAAGAGAATTGGAAAATTCTCATCTTAGCATATCAAGGATTTCATTGTGCTTGAAGAGCCAATATAAACTTTTTGTGCTGTGAATTTCTACATTGTAAAATAAGACTTCTAAGGCTTTCTTGTCCCCAGTTGGCTTCATAGGAGGTATGCATAGTGCTTTTTGATTAGAGGAAGCATTCTGGCACTGTAACCTAAAAAGAGTGTGAGGAAATAAACTCTGAGAATAAAGACAATTTAACAAAATTGAGCCACCTGGCCAACAGTTGGGTGTGTGTCAGTCAAATATTTTCCTAAAAATAATTAAGAGGAAACATGCTGAGTAGGAGAATTACTTATACACTCTGACCACTGCAAGAGATATATTACTTTCAAATGATACAAATATGATAAATTCTGTCCTTAGGCAACACATCCATTTCACAGTTCTGAATAAAAAGAAGGATTACTGGTCATCACAGTCCTTTATGACCAGAGGACTTCATGTTTGGTGATCCTGGCTGAGCTCCAAATCTTTCTAATTAAGGCTGAGGAGCCCATTTGGGAGCAGTTGACTGTGTCATTAAGGATGAATAAAATGCAAAACACTGATCTGTGGGATAGTAATGTAGAAGATATTACAAAGCCAAAGCTAAAGTATGGCAGCAACAAGTATCCCAGAGTTCCTTGAGTAAAAGGGTTGGGTTGAATGTAACTGCATTTACCAAAAGACAAAACAAAGGGGAACCTTATAGAGTCCATGAGTCCCAATGTATGTTTTTTTCTAATTATTTGTTATCATGGAAATTTTGACATGCAGGTTATGCCAGTAAGCCATATTATTTTTCTTTCCCTCTAAGAAAAATAGTATGGCCAAATTACTGTCCATAAAATATACCCATAAAATTACTATCAACCATTTCAGAAAATAGCATATGATCAAGAAGCTATATAATGGAAGGGAGAAGTCCAAGCATCACTGAAGGCATTGGTGAAAAACAAGGCTCCAGGAACGGACAGAATACCAGTTGACATGTTTCAACAAATGAATGTAGCTCTGGAAGCGCTCCCTCGTCTATGCCAAGAAATTTGGAAGATAGCTACCTGGCCAACTGACTGGAAGGGATCCATATTTGTTCTCATTACAAAGAAAAGTGATCCAACAGAATGTGGAAAATATTGAACAATATCATTACTATCACACACAAATAAAATTTTGCTGACTATCATTCAAAAGTGGCTGCAGCAGTACATAGACAGGAAAAGGCCAAAAATTGAAGCCAGATTCAGAAGTGGACGTGGAACAGGGGATATCATTACTGATGTCAGATGGATCTTGGCTAAAAGCAGAGAATACCAGAAAGATGTTTATCTGTGTTTTATTGACTCCCAAAGGCATTCCATTGTGTGGATCATAACAAATCATGGACAGCGTTATGAAGAATGGAAATTGCAAAACACGTCATTGTGCTCATAGGAACCTGTCCGTAGACCAAGAAGCTGTTTTTTTTTTTTTTTTTTTTTTTTAACAGAACAAGGGGATACCGCTTGGTTTAAAATCAAGAAAGGTATGGATCAGGGTTGTATCATCATACTTATTCAATCTGTATGCTGAGCAAGTAATCAGATAAGCTGGACTATATGAAGAAGAACAGGGCCTCAGGATTGAAGGAAGATTCATTAACAACCTGTGATATGCAGATGACACAACCTTGCTTGATGAGAGTGAAGAGGACTTGAAGCACTCTTTGATGACGATCAAAGGCCACAACCTTCAGATGGATTACATCTCAACATAAAGAAAATGAAAATCCTCACCACTGGACCAATAAGCAACATCATCATACACAGAGAAAATATTGAAGTGCTCAAGGATTTCATTTTACTTGGATTCACAATCAAGATCCATGGAAGCAGCAGTCAAGGAATCAAATAATGCATCTCATTGGGCAAATCTGCCACAAAAGATCTCTTTAAAGAGTTAATAAGCAAAGATGTCACTTTAAGGACTAAGGTGCACTGGATCTAAGCCATGGTGTTTTCAATAGCCTCATATGTTTCCAGAAGCCAGACAATGAATAAAATTGAAGATACCTTTGAATGATGGTGTTGGCAAGGAATACTGAACATACCACAGACTGCCAGAAGAATGAACAAATCTGTCTTGGAAGAAGTACACCCGGAAGGCTCCTTAGAAGCAAGGATGGCAAGACTTCATTTCACATACTTTGGATATGTTATCAGGAGGGACCAGTCCCTGAAGGAAAACATCATGCTTGGTAAAGTGGAGGGTCAGCAACGAGAGAAAGACCCTCAATGAGATGGACTGACACAGTGGCTACAACAATGAGCTCAAACATAGCAATAATTGTGAGGATGGCGCAGGACCAGGCAGTGTTTTGTTATGTTGCACATAGGATAGCTGTGAGTTGGAACTGACTTGAGGGCACCTAATGACAACACAACAAGTAATATAAGTAAGGAGCAATTCCTACTATTATTATATTTATCTAGATTATAACTCCAAGAAAATCTAAATGTGGAGGGGAAAAATATTACACTTGTCCTTGACAAATATAAAGGGTATAACTATAAATTCTAGCAGGAATTTTCCATGTAAATTGTTACTGTCACAAATTAACCCTCAGGATCCTAGTACTTAGTATAGCTAGAATTTTCACCATTGAACTATTCAGGTAAGCTTAAATTATAGCTATCTGAACTGATTTTTAGAATTCTAATTTTAACAATATTTTTATGAATTTTCAATAAAAAAATTTCTTGTTAACTACTATTAAATATTTTCCCAGAGCTCAAAATTAAACATATAACAGTAACTATTTTCCCTTCTGAAAAGTACAGAAACATGTTAGAAGAACATAAATGTTTATATCAGGTTATAGGCCCTCCAGGCATCACATTGATACATTATGGCTATATATTTTTTAATGGGTCAATAATTTCTAAAACACTTGTCCTAATAAATTGGGTACAAACATTAGTACTGCACTTCCACTAGGAATTTTCTTGTCAATAAAGTAGATGTTGGGTACAATTAGTTCTTTGGCAGAACTCTAAACATATAGTCAGTTTTGGCCAGTCATGTCTTAATTCACATTGCCTATTTTTTAAGTATAGCAACAGTTCAAAAGGTGCTATTGATATGAGCTGTTTCTTATTATTCTTTCAGTACGATACCTTTCCTTCTGATAGTATGGCTTCCAGTTGTGCTCTCCAGTTTTACAAAATTTGAAGTTAAACATGAATCTTGAAATTTAGTGTAATCTATCTACTCAACAGCACACAACAACAACATTCCTCTTACCTTATCTTAAGATCAAGGTCGGGAATCAGTTGTCTCCCGTGCTTCTGAACTTAGTACACATATTTTGAAAAATTACTTTCCATTTGTGAGGTCAGAAGCTATCAAAGTGACGGATCCAAGAGGTGGTTCTTATGCTTTTTGGGAGTATACATCGCCTTTTTTGAACATTTTATGAAAACTTTGGTAAAGTATAAATAAGGAGACTATATGGTCTCTGCTTGCATATGTCTACCTGTTATTCTAGTATAAGTATTGGAAGTGTCTCATTTCATATCTCAGTGTGTTCAGTTTGGAGAACAAGCTGCACAGCTACAATAAAATAGATCGACCTGAAAACAAGGTTAGAGCCACTGTCTATTCAGGTACCCTAGAGGAGAAAGTTGTACTGTAAACAAGTATTTAGACACTTATTTGTATATGAATTCATATGTCAATTCAATTATGGGTTTAACGAGTATTTTATTAAACTTTTATAAGCAAAGCATTATGCCAGGTATTTGTTCATGATTAGTAATATACTCACTAGAGGGAGCCCTGGTGGTGCAGTGGTTAAGAGCTTGGCTGCTAATTAAAAGGTCAGCAGTTCGAATTCACCAGTCACACCTTATAAACCCTATGCAGCAGTTCTATTCTATCATATAGGGTTGCTATGAATCAGAATAGACTTGAGGGAGGCAGGTTGGTTTTGGCTTACTAAAGGGAAAGATTTTGCATCTCTCCAAAAACCTATATACAAACAGAATACCTAGATGTCAGAACAAAATACAAACGGAAAACACTTACAAAAGAACTTGATAGCAAAATATAAATACAAACTCCAAAATACACACGCTAATGGCTACAACGTTAGTATGGTATCAAAGGAAACCAACAAGACACATGGAGATCCTGAAAACTCGAGACTCTCCAAATAACCAACAGATGTTGTTGTTGTTAGATGCTGTCAAGTCAGCTCTGACTCATGCCGACCCTATGTACAAGACAATGAAACACTGCCGGGTTCTGTGCCATCCTCACAATCACTGTTATGCTTGAGCCCATTGTTGCAGCCACGATGTCATTCCACCTTATTGAAGGTCTTCATCTTTTTCACTGACCCTCTATATCACCAAACATGACATCCTTCTCCAGAGACTGGTCCTTCCTGATAACATGTCTGAAGTATGTGAGACTAAGTCTTGTCATTCTCACTACTAAGGAGCATTCTGGTTGTACCTCTTCCACGACAGATTTTTTCAAGTCATAACTGACTCAGCAGCAATAGATTTGGCTTTTGTTTTTTTTGGTTCTGGTAGTCTATGGTATATTCAATATTCTTTGCGAACACCATAATTCAAAGGCATCACTTCTTCTTCAGTTTCTCTTATTCATTTGATCACTAAAAAGTTGAATGGGCCAGTTTGAGAATATCAGCTAAAACTGGATGATTGGGAGTGTTTGCCCTCTCAAATAGCAAGTGGTTACAACAAGGTACATGGGAATACTGAAGATTAGAGCAGCTCTCTCCTAAGAACTCTCAAAATTGCACTACAAAAGGTGTCTTCCAGGCCAGGGCCTCATATTGTAGAGAAACTGTTAGGTGTGGAATTAAACTTGAGTATGTAAAGAAAGGAAACCCTGGTGGCCTAGTGGTTAAGTGCCACGGGTGCTAACCAGGAGGTTGGTAGCTCACATCCACCAGGCGCTCCCTGGAAACTCTGTCCTACTCTGTCCTATAGGGTCGCTATGAGTTGGAATCGACTCGACGGCAGTGGGTTTTTGGTTTTTGCAGAGAAAAAAGAGATGAGGGAAAGAAAAGTTTTAAATAAGCAGGGATGCAAGAGACCATTGTATTTTATACTACAAGAAAACAAAAACAGAAGACAGAGCTCTGTGAAGTTAAAAAATTACCACAAATTACATCTTCACCTAAAAGTGCAAGAAAATTAATTGCAGATATAACTGCACATCATAAAAATTAAATATAAAAGCAGATAATTATACCCACGTAGATTCAACCAGAGTGTTTGCTTGCTCAGCCATTTCAACAAGCCCAATCAATAATTACCAATCAATAATTACTTTGACTCAGTGGGGAAATAATTAAATGCATTTGGAACTGAAAGAGAAATCTGCATATTAATTTCCATTCTGAAAGCAAAATTACTTAAACGTTATGAATTATACTGCCTTACAGTACAGAATTTATATATTACAGGCCACAATAAGCTACCATTGTTCTAATTGTTTCATTTTGTGTTTGCCAAAACCCATCACATTTTTTATGCCAAAAATTATCCTTCATTTCTTTCCTTAATATGTCATTCCTTGGTCAAAAAAATAGGAAATAAAGTGATATTTTTAATTTGATTCAAAGCATGTTATCGCAGTTTTTTTTTTAAACTTTCCGTAATTTCCAACAAATTCTGTTCATTTGCTACATTTAGTTTTCACCTAATTATCAATATAACAGGCCATTCATATCATGAAGGATCTCAAGATGAGTATTTTGGTGAAAATCAGGAAGATATGTAGTACAAAAAATATTAATAAAACAAATAAAAATATCAAAATTTATCTTTCAGCAGAGATGTTTTGACAAGACATTGCCAGGTGTTTGTTCAACTCCATTATGTCTTCTTTTTCTGAAAATACAGAAAGACTATGTTTCCATATTTTTTTGTAGTTAAATTCCAAATTTTTTCTAAGTTCTAAGTTCTCCAAAAAAATATGGGCAGAAGACATTTAAGTTTCTTTCAAGCTTGGTCGTTAAACCTCCACGTGATTCTTCAGTTCTCCCTGTACACTTCTCATCCAAACTTAGAAAAATGTGTCACTGATCATGGGTCTACTATAAGATAGATGGAAGGAGCTTTCAAGCTAGTTATGGAATGGCTATATGGACCAATCCTAACCTGTCTCCCAGAATGACCAGGCATGCATGGGATATCTATCATGAATGATTCTTAGACTTTTGTTACATTAATCCACAGAGATCGATGGCCAATTTTTTTCCACAAATTAGAAGTTTAATCTATCCTGATCTGTAAAGAAGAAATATGTTGGCAATATGCCAAACCTAGAGGGTGAAATAATGTGGTCACCAGGATAAACCAAAAGACCAAATCTGTTGTCGCTGAGTCAATTCCAACTCATAGCAACCCTATAGGACAGAGTAGAACTGCTCCATAGGATTTCCAAGAAGCGGCTGGTAGATTCAAACTGCCAACTTTTTAGTTAGCCATCAACCTCTTAACCACTGTCCCAGCAAGGCTCTGATCACCAGGATAGGAGTATCCAAAAATATCACCTCTGAAGGTTAACCTAACTTTGTTGCTTTCAATTATTAGGACTTTCTCTTTTGAAATCATGTCTACCTTAATGTAGGTTACAGTTCAGGGCTGCCACTTATCACACGATAATGTGATGGATTGGATTTGCTGATTTGAGCCCATTTTATGTACTTCCAGGCACGTGTAAAATATCAAATGTTCTCCTCTTTGCAATTCCTCAGGTCACTAGCTGAGTTCAACCAAATCCAGTGCTTCTGGATTTCTATTCCCTATAGACCTAAGCTTATTGTGATGGTTAAGGTTGTGTGTCAACTTGCCTGGGCCGTGATTCTCAGTGGTTTGGCAATTATGATGTAGTAAGATAATTATGTAATGATGTAATCAACTGCATGATGAGATCTGCTATGAGCAGCCATTCAGTTGAAAGAGAGTTTTCTTGGCGGGGGCTGGGGGGGTGGTGGGGAGGGTGACCTACCTCCAGTATATAAATGGATGTTCCAGCAAGGGTCTCACTCTGGATACTGTCTGGCTCATCATTATCTGACCTCCTGTTCGTGGGACTTGAGCTAACAGTTTACCTGCCAATCTTGAGATTCATCAGCCTCCACAACCTGTGAGCCAGCACCCTGCCATCTGATCTGCAGACCATGGGTTCATCAGCCCCCAGGCCTCCAGCCTGATGCCTGATCCACGAACTTGGGACTTGCCAGCCTCTACAACCATGTGAGCCATTTCCTTGAGATAAATCTGTCTCTCTCTCTATATATAGACACATATGGTTAGCAGCCAAGTGCTTTAATCACTGCACCACCAGGGCTCCATATATAAAAAAAAAAAAATATATATATATATATATATATATAAAATAAGCTTCACTGGTTTTGCTTCTCTAGAGAACCCAGCCTAAGACACTTATGAACATGGGTTGGTATTTTGGTTATCATTTCTGCGTAATAAACCACTCAAAACTTAGTAAAGGAAAAAATTTTAGAAGGGTATACTGTATTTGTTCATGGATTCTGTTTCTCTGCAAAGCAGAGGCAATTTATCTCTACTACAAGATTCCTTCATTTGGCAGGCTCAAAGCTTTGAGGTCACTCCAAGGACATTGTTGTTAGGCGCTGTCGCATAGATTCTGACTCACAGCAACCCTATGTACAACAGAACGAAACACTGACCAGGCCTGTGCCATCCTCACAATCGTTGTTATACTTGAGCCCAGGGTTGCCACCACTGCCAATCCATCTCACTGAGGGTCTTCTTTTTCACTGACCCTCTATACTACCAAGCATGATATCCTTCTCCAGGGACTGTTCCATCCTGATAACATGTCCATAGTACGTGAAAGGAAGTTTCCCCATCCTCTCTTCCAAGGAGCTTTCCGGCTATACTTCCTCCAAAACAGATTTGTTTGTTCTTTGGCAGTCCATGATATACTCAATATTCTTTGCCAACACCATAATTCAAAGGTGTCATTTCTTCTTTGGTCTTCTTTAATCACTGCCCAGCTTTCACAAGTATATGAGGCAATTAAAAATAACCATGGCTTGGGCCACTCAAAGGTGGAATCTCCTACAGGTTTGCTCACTCCTACATCTAGCAGAAGGATGAGGAGGACACAAACACTGGAACTGCCAAACAGAGAACCTACACATGGTCTTTTCATGTAGAGTGGCTTCTACACAGCGTGGTAGCCTTGGGTAGACTTCTTACATGGTGGGTTAAGCCTTCAAACATGAGCGTTCCAGAAAACACAAGGAAACCCGAGCCATGCATTTCCAAATCTGCCATTCTATTGGTTACAAGTGAATCACAGCCCACCTAGATTCGAGGAGCGGGAACATCACCTCTCATCTTTCAAAGACAGGAGTATCAAGAAACTTATGACCATTTATTTTAAAACTGTCACAATTTGGGACCCTCTGGGTTCCTACAGCTTATAAATCTCCTGAAATTATATGCAAAAATGTTTTATGTGCATGAATTTTTATTTTTAATGGGCCTATAATTTTCATCTTAGAAGTTGACATCAGAATAATCAAATCTGAGCATTATTTTTATGGCTGCATATACAGTTATAACATTAGTAAAATGGGAAATTTTCCCAAACTTATTTGTTGAGTGAAATATTTAATGTGGGTCCCTGAAAATTCATGCTATCTTATGCAGATATAAAAGTAGGTAAGTGCTATAAATAAAACGGCAATAAATGAAATTATAAGGGGCATCTCTAGAGATGCACTAATCAGAAAATTACCCAAAGATGTTAGGATGTAAGTTGTATATAAAATTCCTGGACTGACATTTGTTCTATTTTGTTTCTGGTGTTTTAATGGTGTTGACATAGCTCAGAGACAATTTTTCACGGTAAGTCAGAAGCCCATGGTTGACAAAAATGTTTCCCTAAGACTGAAATACTGGTGCCTTTACAATTTAACAGATGCTCAAACCTTTTGAAAGGAAGATATAGTACTAGCTCTCTTTTTATACAATTGTTTTTTTAAGCTAAAACAACATTGATAAATATATATTTTTTAACCATGTTTTGTCATTTTACAAATAGTTTTTGTCTAAGAACATCACTGGCAATAGAAATGAAGAGTTCTCTGCAGTTATCATGTTCATAATCTACCAGTAATTTTTATTTCCACTTGACTAGGATGGGAAGTGTGATTGTTCAGAAAGAATCAGGACATTGGGTATCTAATGAAATGGACTGAATCACTTGCTGCTAACCTCTCATGCCCTGATTGCCTTCTGTTTTAAGCATACTGTCTGACCTATTTTTAAAGTATAAATAGGTGCCTACATTTGACCTTGTTTACCAAAATTAGAAAACTAGCTTCTAATGAAGCAAAGACAGCAAATTGTGCCTTCCCGTATCACATCTATATCTTTAGATTACTTAATTTAATAAAAAGGTATTGAGCACCTGTTATAGGTGAATAGGTTGGTAGCTCATCAATAAATGGAAAGATGAATAACAGACCTACCGTGTCCATAAAAAGCTCTTTCATTAATAGGGAGAATGAGGCAACTACACTGGTATCTATAAAACCTGCCACAGTGAAAAGCTGATTCTCAAAGAAAGTATGACATTCTTTTTGATTTCAAAGGACAAAAAGAAGAAGAACAGAAACCAAATCCATTACAGAGTGGAATTGCTCCTTAGGGTTTTATTGGTTGTGGAACTTTACGGAGCCAGATTGCCAGAACTTTCTTCAGGACACTGCTGGGTGGGTTCCAACTTGCAACCTTCAGGTTTGAGGTCCAGGGTCCAGGACAAATTATTTGCACCACCTAGTGACCTAAAGGAGGACCAAGCCACTTCAAATTTTGAGGATTAAGAAAGGACTCTTGTAGAATGATGGCACTGAGTTTACAAAGGCAGGTGGATTGCACAGATGAACATGCGGTGAGGAAAGCGTGCTCCAGATAGGGCAAGCAGGATCAGCAGGGGTGAGGAAGCAGGAGAGCACTTGCTTCTTCCAGGTATCTTTAGAGAACTGCAGGGAAACAGTTATGCATATAACACAGAGGTTGGGATTATATTATTGAATTTCCTGAATATGGAACCAGTGTGCATTTTGACTTGGAGAATTACACTACTGAAATTGTTTAAAAAAGCATTTGCATTACAAAGAAGTGGGAAGGAATCAAAACCCGTTTATGAGAATAAAGCCTTCCAGGGTTGTTTCCTTTCTGCTAGATCTTAGTAAGATGCTATCTCTCAAGATCACCAAAATACTAAAATAAATTTATTTCAGAAAATATCTATATATAGTGAAAATTGGAAAAAGAAAAAAAAAACTACATGGCCCTTCTTTGGCAATTTAACTTATTTATTTATTGTATTTATGTACTCACATAGCCAAAAAGAATATTTGGAACTCATCTTTCGGAATAATCATATAATCAGCAGCATGCAGAGAAAGGCTGCTGGGAGCATAGCGACTTCTCAAAAAATCAGAAGAAAAAAGGCAACAAGACATTGTTTGCTAGGAAACAGAAAAGAGTACCAATTAAAAGTGAACAAGCCTTAAAGCCCCACCTGTTAGAAAGGGAGAAGTGGATTCATAAGGAAATACTAGTGTTCAGTGGGAAAAAAAATGGAAAAAACAAAAAACTTCTAGAAACCTTTGAAAGAGGCAAATTGACTTCGAGGTCGTACTTAGACATTTGAATTTGGGGCTTGAGTGGAGGCTTATCTGAACCATGTTATACTTCTTTTCGCTGCTGATGACCAGTTTGAAGGTCTTGGCCTTCAATTCATATTCATACTTGTAAATATGATGCTGATTTCCACACAGTTAGGGGTTTTCTCAAGGAGCTCTAGTGGTGCAGCAGTTAAGTGCTTGGCTGCTAACCAAAAAGTTGGCTGTTAGAACCCACCCAGTGGGTATGTGAAAGAAAGACCTGACGATTTGTTCCAGTAAAGTTCACAGCTTAGAAAACCCTAAGGGGTAGTTTTACTCTGTCACATGGGACAGCTCTGAGTCAAAAATCGACTCAACTGCACCTAACAAAAACAACAGGGATTTTTCTCACTGTGTAAAGGGAGACCAAATCAAGCTGAGCGTATCTTTAGTGTGGTCTAACACTGCTGTTTCTTTCTTTTTTTTTTTTTAATAATATTGTATTGATTTTTTGGTGAAAGTTTACACAGCAAGCTAGGCTCCCATTTGACAATTTCCATGCAAATTTTTCAGTGACATCGGTTACATTTATCACAATGTGTTAACATTCTCTTTAATTGTGTTCTGTTTGTTCCATTTCCAGTACTTTAGTTTCTCTGGACCCTTATCTTCTTCTCATCTTTGCTTTTGAGTAATTGTTGACCTTTTGGTCTCATAGTGATGATTTTTAAGTAAAGCACCAGTCTTATGGGTAATATCCTTTATTTTGTGTGCCACTTTGCTATTTTACTAAAAGGTCATCACAGGGAATAGGCTCAGTTCTGGGTTTAAAGAATGTCTCAGGGTGACAGTCTCAGGGAGTCCTCTGTTCTTTACTGTTCCAGTTTGTCTGGCTTTTTTTTTTTTTTAATAAAAATTTGAATTCTGTTCCACATTTTTCTCCCGCTATATCCAGGACCATCTATTGTGGCCCAAGTCAGAATGGTCAGTGGTGGTAGCCAGGTGCCATTTAGTTGTTCTGGGCTCACGATTAGATGAGGTTGTGGCTTGCGTACACTTGTTTCTTCTCTGAGCTTTTGGTTACCTTCTTACTGTTATGCTCCTGATGAATAGAGACCCGGAGTTGTGTTTTAGATGACGACTCGCTTCGTTAGGAGGGAGATCATGATTTTTGTGAACTATGTTATGCCCATTGACTGAGTTGTCCCATGGGACTGTGGTTCTAAGCTTTCAAAGCCAGAAAACCAGTCTTGGAAGGTGTTTAGTTATGCCTATGGAGTATACATATTTGTGTCTTACATGAATATATGTGCCTGCACCCACATATTTGTATTTACACATACAGATATTTCTATCTGTTCTTACCTATGCACATACTTGTACGTACTCATATACCAATATGCCTGTGCCTATCCATATGTGCTCACTCATTTTTACTTTTGTTGTGCTGCGCTCAATACATCCATATTTGATGCCATTTTTCTCACCACCAATAATAAATAGTAATAAGCCTCTACAATCTAAAGTATACTTTCCCCTCCCCTTTTCTACCTGGTAACCACAAACAAACATTGGTCTCTCTATATCTATTCTTGTCTTCTTATAAAATAGGGATCATACAATATTTGTTCTTATTTGCTTGACTGGAGCCTTGGTGGTGCAGTGGTTAAGAGCTTGGCTGTTAACCAAAAGGTTGGCAGTTCAAATCCGCCAGCCACTCCTTGGAAACCCTATGGGACAGTTCTGCTCTGTCCTGTAGGGTCGCCGTGAGTTAGAATAGACTTGACGGCAACAGGTATATTTACTTGACTTACTACACTTAGCATTATGCCCTCCAGGCCCATCCATTAACATTGCTTCTTAAGTCTAACAACATCAAGAGAAGAAAAAATTGACACAGATCTAACGAGCCAGATATGATCACAAAGGAGTTATTATGTAGAAATTAATTTGATCTGCTGAGTACCATTTCCAGTAAGCAGAGTACACTTGAATTAGAATTAGATACAAAAGTAAAAATAGAGGTTATGCTTTTTCAAAAATCCATCGAGATATAAGGACCTAAAACTGAGAAAAGATTCTAGACTTAGAAATTATCAATAAATAATAACAGGTATAAATTTCTAACAATATGCAAGATATAAGACTGCATATTTTAACTTTCCTTAATTCTTTTAATGGGCAACAGCCTTATAAGGTAAGTGCTATTACTAACTATCCTTATGTTACAGAGGATCTAGGAGCCCTGGTGGCACTGAGTTAAAAGCCATTGACTGCTAATGGAAAGGCAGGTGATTCGAAAACACCAGTGGCTCTGCGGAGAAAGATGCAGCAGTCTGCTTCCGTGGAGATTTACGGCCTTGAAAATCCTATGGGTCACTGATGTGTCAGAATTGACTTGACAACAGTGGGTTTGGTTTTGATTTTACAGAGGATCTGAGGCACACATTGGTTAAGAAATATGTCCAAGGTCTCATAGCTAGGAAGTGTAGCTGGTAGGATTGGAACTCTAGCAGGATTATTCTTAAGGACAATATCCTCATAATTTTTTGAGAACTCAAAAATATTTGTAAACGTGACCCTTTAGTGGTTCATGTTGAAAATATAATTCAAGTGTTTGAAACTAACAATAAAAATGGATTTTCAACAACTAAAAATGTATATTTTAACAAATTCCAAAGTAATGTAGGGAAAAATGATATGCTAATTTTATGAAAAGGAATTGACAGCTAAGGTGTGGCTGCTTGCCATTTAGTTGTATTTGGAAAATGAATTTTCTAGCATATTGAAGCATTTATACACTTCATCTCGTTCATCTGTCCCTCATTTTAAGAACTGCAAATGTTTTTTAAATTTGAGTCTCAGAGAGGTCAAGTCCTTGTTCAAGGTCACCCTGCTGGTTAATGACAGAGCCCAGGTCAGTCAGCTACCTCCAAAGGTCCTGTTCTTTAACACTGCATATTATGCCACTCCATTCAACCCATTCTGAAAGAGCACTATTAACAAATGGTGATCTGGGAAAAACAAATTTTAGTACATCCCCCAAAAAATCAAGTCTAAAAAGGTGGACATTGTGTCTCACCTTTGTTAATTCTATCAAACTCTGCCTTGCCACTTCCAAGGGAAAAAAAAATTATATAATTATAATACTAAGTATTAAACTTACTCTTTTTTTTTTTTTTTTAATCTATGAAAGTTAGGCATCAGATTTTGTTTATCGGCTGAGATGATGACTGAGCTCACTTATGCTCTCCAGACCTGTCTTTCACAGGCTATCCCTATTTTTGATGGTATATTATTACATTTTCTTATTTGAATGATTATCTTTATAAGTAATGCGTTTAGGTCTCTGCTTCTTGTGCCATCTGTTTTAGCTGACATCTTGACATCTCTTTATTTAAGATGAAGAGATTTTCCCCCTTAAGTTGCCTTCCACATTTTTCACCCATTTAGTTTCCTGCCTTATGTCACTTGTACTTTTAATTGTACATCCTCAAGGATGAGACCATTTATATCCCACTAGGTGTGCATTATTAATTTCCCTGTGCTCTCTCCAGATTGTTGCTAGCACTTGAAAATTGATAGGCTTACTGTCAATATCGTTCATTTCACATGTTCTAGAATTTTACACACTTGCTATCACAGGATATGCACTTTGTGTGTGTGTGTGCCTGGCTCCCTTGACACAGCATAAAAATTTGAGAAAAACTCATGTGTTTGGTTTATCTATAGTTTTGTTGTTAATGATGGAGAGATATTCCATTATGGGGTACACGTCAATTATTCATGTATTCACATGTTGATGGATATTTTTTTAATTCAGTTCTGAGACTTTTTGATAAAGCTTCTATCTACATTCATGGAAAAGTTTTTCAGGTAGATATATGTTTTCACTAATCTTGGGAAAATACCTAGGAGTAGAATAGAGTGGCTACTATATGTTTCTAAGTAACTATCAAACTTTTCCAAAGTGCTTGACAATTTCAGGTCCCATCAGCAGATTTTTTGTCAACATTATTATCAATATTCCACAATTCCAGCAATTCTAGTGGCTGTGTAGTTGTATCTCTTATTGTTTTAATTTACATTTCCCTGATGACCAATGATATTGAACATCTTTGCATGTACTTATTGGCTATTTGTATACATACTAGCAGGAAGTGTCTATTGTCTATTTGAATATTTTGCCTTGTTTCTCTAACTGAGCCATTGCATGCATATGTCCGATATATGTGCATGTGTGTGTGTATTTTCATACTTATGTTTTTTTGAAGTGTGGAGGTTTTAATTCTGATATCCAATTTAACTCTTTTGTGTTCTGCTAAGGAATCTTCTTAATCTTTATTCACAAATGCTTTTCATCTCACATTGCTGGTTACATAATTAAGTGCTTGCAATAACATTTCCTGACATCATTTGGGAAATTTTCTATGAAGAAAATCCAAACTGGTTGACACATATCAAACAGATCAATATGAAGAAGGGACTCCTTGCTGACATTAATCGATAGTTTCTCCAGCCTGGTGGTCTTCAAACACTGACAGAGTTATGATGAGATGAAGTTAACCAAATTCGAGTTAATAAAAATTTTCACATTTGATATGCTGGTGTGTAGAGTGAGAATGCTTCAAAAGGTGGATAGGTAAATCCTCCTGTTTTTCATTCTTTGCTCCTTACTTCCCTATACTCTGTTGAAAAGTAAATCTTGAAGACGAGTAAAGAGACATATGTCTGCATATGAAACCATAAAGGGGTGCCTATTGCAGGACTAAAAAATCACCATGTATTGAATATTATCTATGCTATATTCATTCCTCCAACAACGAAATAATTATTGTGTGCTACGATGCTATCATCATGCACAGCTCTATAGACTGGCGGGGAAGAAGATATATAGACGAATAAGTGGCATAGTTTGAGAACTGCTGGAATAAATAGATATAAATATTTTATGGAGGTTCATGGAATAGAGTTTCTACTTAGTAATTTAAAAAGTTTGTCATTTTTTAGCATGTGAGATAGATTGATACAGATACATAGATCCCAAAACCCGGTTGCCCTTGAGTCGATTCCAATTTATAGCAACTTCACGTGTGTCAGAGTAGAACTATGCTACACAGAGTTTTCATTGCCCAACTTTTCTGTAGTACATCACCATGCCTTTCTTCTGAGGCGCTTCTGGGTGGACTCAAATTGCCAGTATTTTGGTTAGTCGCTGAGCACATTAATTATTTGCATCATCAGGAAGATACATAGATATGGCTATAGATA
Source organism: Loxodonta africana (assembly GCF_030014295.1). Lineage (NCBI taxonomy): Eukaryota > Metazoa > Chordata > Mammalia > Proboscidea > Elephantidae > Loxodonta > Loxodonta africana. The sequence continues at coordinate 54,052,482 of NC_087357.1, read as the reverse complement.
TATAGTACCATGTTAAACAATTTACTTAGATCATCCCACTCAGCTCTCTGGAATAGTTACTGTTAGTATTATCCCATTTTATAGATGAGGAAAGTGAGCTATGCCCCTCCCCCCCCCCAAAAAGCATCCCATTGCCATCGAGTCAATTGCGACTCATAGCAACCCTACAGGACAGAGTAGAACTGCCCTATAGAGCTTCCAAGGAGTACCTGGTGGATTTGAACTGCTGACCTTTTGGTTGGCAGCTGAACTCTTAACTACGCCACCAGGGTTTCCAAAGTGAGCTACAGAGAAGGTAAATTAGCTTCACTTAAGTGTCAGGACTGTAATTAACATCCGGGCTGCTTGGCCTAGAGTGCGCACTCTTAAATGCTATATTTTCATCTCCTAATGAAAATATGTTAAAAAGCAAAGATGTCTCTTTGAGGACTAAGATGCACCCAACCCAAGCCATGGTGTTTTCAATCACTTCGTATGCAATGAATAAGGAAGACTGAAGAAGAATTGATTGATGCCTTTGAATTATGGTGTTGGTGAATAATATTAAATATACCATGGACTGCCAGAAGAACAAACAAATCTGTCTTGTATGAAGTACAGCCAGAATGTTCCTTAGAAGCAAGGATATCGAGACTTTATCTCACGTACTTTGGACATGTTATCAGGAGGGACCGGTCCCTGGAGAAGGACATCATGCTTGGTAAAGTAGAGGGTCAGCAATGAGATGAATTGACACAGTGGTTGCAACAACGAGTTCAAGTAAAATGATGATTGTGAGGATGATGCAGGATCTGGCAGTGTTTTGTTCTATTGTACATGGGGTCGCTACGCATTGGAACCGACTGAATGGCACCTAACAACAACACTTTTTGGAGGATTCAGGTCAGGCTTCACAGAACAGGTGACATTTTAACTTGTTCTGAACTGATAATCTGGAGAACTGCATAAGGAATTCTAGGTAAAGAGAAGAAGCGATTCAAATATACAACATGCAAAATTTCAGCACGAGTTTTATGTTATAAAGGCTTGAGGGGCTAGAATGCAGAATTAGAGAAGGGGCTTGCAGGAAGTATAGCTGGCACGATTGTCAGGAGACTGCATAATCATATGGAAAAATGCGTTTCAATCAAAGGTGTTTAATCTTATTTTGTAAGAAAAGGAGAGCTGTGTGGATAACATAAAGGGAAGTAGATGTGATTGATGAATAGAGAATGACAGAACTAAAGGATGTCACAGTTTCTTCAATGGTAATGGATATGAAAACTGAAGATGCTTACTCAAAGAAGGACACAATACACTGGTCCTTGTTAGATGTGCAGGAGCCCCAGGGTGGAGTAAATGGTTAAGCAAACAGTTGGTGGTTCAAACCCACCCAGAGGAGGCTTGGAAATAAGGCATAAAGATCTGCTTCCAAAATTTCAGCCTTGAAAATCCTATGGAGCAGTTCTACTCTGTACACATACGGTAGCTATGAGTCGGAAAAGACTTGATGGCAACTAATAACAACAGGTAGATATGCGAGCTTTCCCCGTCTCCCAGAATTTTCCATAGGAGAATACAGGTGCTAATGATGCCACATTGGAGGAGCAAAGATCCTTGCTGGCATAAAAAATGTACTTTAGCTACTCTCACTCTGGTTTTAAATACCTACTTGTCTCAGCTCAACCAACTGTACGAGAGAATCTATATTGATCTGCCTACCGATGCAGGCAATGACTACAAAATAATCCTGGTACTTTCCTGAATATTTGCTGAGAGACTCAGAGGAATTAAAGATCAATGTTTTGGAGATGTCCCTTAGTAGGCTCATGTTACAGACCAACCTGACGCCCATTTCTGTAGGAGACCTAAATGAGTTTAAACAGGGGATTAAATCTTGCTTTGGAAGATTTTTTACTAAATCTTTCTCCCTTACTGGGAAAATGGCTGTCTAGCTAGTGATTCCAACTCTGGTGGAGTAGTGGCTAAAGTTCCACGGCTGCTAACCAAAAGGTTGGCAGTTCTAATCCACCAGGCAGTCTTTGGAAACTATGGGGCAGTTTTATCTGTCCTATAGGGTTTGGTTTTTATAGGCTGGCTATGAGTCAAAATTGATTCGATGGCAATGGGTTATTTTGTTTTGTTTTGTTTTTTTATTTTGAGTCTACATAGGGCCATGTGACAAAATATAAATCATATTTGCAACCTAAGCCTCACTTACATAAAAGGAAATTGTTTGTCTGGCCTTTTTTTCTCTTACCTCTTGCTGTGAGTTGGCAAATGGATTTATCCAAGACCCAGGTTTCAACCATGCAAACAAAAACTATACTCTGGCGTTCTGGTTCCCCAACTATGGCAAGCATCAGAATCACCTAGAGAGCTTGGTTACAATACTGACTTCTGGGCCACACTCTCACCTGTTTCTGATGCAGCGAATATAAACAAAAGAAACCAAACCTATTGCCGTCGAGTCGATTCCGACTCATAGTGACCCTATAGGACAGAGTAGAACTGCCCCACAGAGTTTCCAAGGAGAGCCTGGTGGATTGGAACTGCCGACCTCTTGGTTAGCTGCCATAGCTTTTAATTGCTACGCCACCAGGGTTTCTGCAGCAGGTATAGGACATGGAAATCTACATTTTCAGCAAGTCCCTAAGTGATGTTAATTTTGTTGGTCCAGGGTCCACATTTTGACAAATACTGTCCTAAGAGACAGTGAGGCACAAAGATAGACTAACTAAACAGTAGACAAGCTAACTTTGGTGAAGGGAAAGACAACACACAATGTAACAGGGGAAAGTAGCATAACGCGACCAAGGAAAAGTCATACAAACTTCCTAAACACATCCATACACCTTGAAGGACTGACTTACTATGTCTGAGGGCTGGGACCATGATCTCTAGGAACATCTGGGTCAATTGGCATAACATTGTTCATAAAGAAAATGTTTTACATCCTGCTTCGGTGAATAGCATCTGGGGTCTTAAAAGCTTTTGAGTGGCCATCCAAGATACATCTACAGTCCCATCATGTTTGGAGCAAAGGAGAATGAAGAAAACCAAAGACACAAGGAAAATATTAGTCAAAAGAACTATTGGACCACATGAACCACTGCCTCCACCAGCCTGAGCCCAGAAGAGCTAGATGGTGCCTTGCTACCCGTATCTACCACTCTGACAGGTATCACAACAGACAGTCTCAAACAGAACAGGAGAAACATGTAGAACAAAATTCAAATTCACACAGAAAAAAACAGACTTACTGGTCTGAGAGAGACTGGAGGAATCCCTAAGACTATGGCCTCCGGACACCCTGCTAACTGAGAACTAAAGACTCTCCTGAAGTCCACTATTCAGCCAAAGATGAGACAGACCTATAAAACAAACAATAACACATGTGAGAATTGTGCTTTTTCAGCAAGTCCTTAAGTGATGCTAATTATGTTGGTCCATTGTCCACATTTTGAGAACCACTGTCCTAGGAGATAGTGAAGCACAAAGATAGAAAAAACCAGTATCCTTCGATGGGCCCATCCAGACTGTCTGCACTTTTATGTGATAAAGATATAAACATCTATCTTCCTTGAGTCATGTTATTTTAATATACCTTTATTACAGAAGCTTAGCCTTTAATGAATACATTTCTTAAAAGCAAAAATAAAATATTAAAAAATATGAACTAAAATAAAAAATAAATAACTTATCTAAATAGCTTGATCAATTTAGATATAGTCTTATAGATAAAAATTGGATTAAGGATAAAAACAAAATACAAAACCCATTGCCATCAAGTTGATTTCAACTCATACTAACCCTATAGGGAGTAGAACTGACCCCATAGGGTTTCCAAGGAGCTGCTGGTGGGTTCAAACTGCCAACTTTTTGGGTAGCAGCTGTAGCTCTTAACCACTGTGTCACCAGGGCTCCAGATTAAGGTTGGGTAGAGCTAAGGGTGGGTAGAGCTAAATATCTACATGTATGAGAGGAAGATGAATTTGGATTTCCTGGAAAATCCTGGTGGGAAGTAGAGGAGAGATGAGTGAGGAAGGGAGAGACTGAAGGCAAATAGATAAAAAAATATTGAAATACTATATGGGGCACTGTATGATAAAACTAATAAAAATCATTTATCTAATATTATATTTGACATTATTTATGTAGCTAAATCATTACTCTGAAACTCTCAAGTAATTTCCATGCCTCTCTAAAGGATGTCTTTGGCTATGAGTCTTTAGATATGGAAACGACTAAAAGAAAAATGACCAAAAATGCCTACTAAAATTTGAGAGACTTGAATTTTAAGAAAACAAATCCTAATCTCCAAAATTCTATGATTTCTTAGTTCTTAAATCAATGCACAGGCCCTTAAAATTATACTAGCAGAACATAGTCAGCAGAAGTTTTGCAGCCTCCAAGAAAGACCTGTTCCTGAATGTCAATATCTGATGTGACCATGGGGAACAAAAAGTAGTAATAACCTGCCTAGAAAGTAAACCAGAGCCCATAGACTAAGGTTGCCAGATTTGGCAAATAAAAATACAGGAAACCCAGTTAAATTTGAAATTCAAACTCAACTGGGCAGCCTGTATTTTATCTGGCAACCCTACAACAGAGGATAATGAGAATAGAGTTTGTCCCAGTGATCAAACCAGTGATTCCCATATGCCTTAACCAAGGTCTATGGCCAGAGCATGAAGTCTTCTCAGTTCCTGCCCAGGAGGATTTAATAATTTCTATGGATCAATGACTGCTCTGTACTTACCTTTAAGAAATGTGAGTTTTTCTCATTTTTCATGTTGTGACTCAATCATTGCTAATCGGGTATGAGTGTGAGGGGGAGTTAATTTGTTTTTTAGCTTCTAGGTGGTCAAATCATGAAGGGCCAATCCAGAACTAGTGAAGAAGATGGTACATTATCCAAGAATCCTGGACTTTGAGTGAGATATAATAATTGATGGGATGTGTGGTTATCTCTTTTAGGGGTGAAGTATGTTTGGCAGATGGTAAGAGAAAGTGTGGATAGTTGGTGATCAGAGAGGCAGATGATGGCTGATAACTAGTCTCTTCTTTTTACAAACTAAAATAATACTTTCTCAGACTCCTTGCAGTCAAATGGCTCTGTGACTGAGTTGTAATCAATGGGATATGTTAAGAAGTTATGTGTACATCATCCAGATTATGTCCTCTAAAAAAAAGAGCACGTTCTCCCTTTTCATTTTTTAAGTAGAAGGCAGATTTGAGCATATGGGTTGGAACAGCCTTATTGGGCTACAAAATAAAAGCTGCATTCTAAGAATGTGAGTGTAACAAAATAGGAGCCCAAGTCCCTGAGGATAACGGGGCTACCTTGCCCTGAATTTTACTTATAAGAACAATAAATATCTATCATGTTTTAACCACTCCTTTGCGTCATCTTTAATACAGAAGCTGAAACAATTGTCTAATGTAGAACTGTATACAGCTACATATATAAGAGTTAAAATGTTAATACAAGATGTGAGAGATTTGGGAGGAGCTATAATAAAATATTCCATGTGCATATTGACTATAAGGTTCTTATAAGATATTTAGGTGGTGATTGATATTTTGTTAATTTGTGTATGAGCTTAAAGTAATAAAGGAAGAAAAAAGTAAACACTAGTCAGATTGCTTATGTCAAATTTAAAATTTGGTGCATAGAATTTAGCAAAATAAAATAAAAGGGAAAAATAAGTAAGGGCAAATATCTTAGCAAATATGAAAATGTTAATAATTGATTATAAATTGTGTAAACCAATAAAAAGAATCCCACATCAGAGGCCAATAGGGATATAGAATAAAGAAAATAATAATTCCCAAAGAATGAAAACAAACGGGATATGACATGAGCAATAATAGTAATAAAGATAACAATATTAAAATAGTACCCATAATAGAAATAATTAAAATAGCAACCCTCAGTACAAAATACATATCATGAGCTTGAGTATACACGTTATTTACCAGAATTAAGTCATAAATCAAACAATCCAGAATTAAGTCATAAAGCAAACAATCCTATGAAGAAGATGCTATTATTTTCTAGGTATTTAATAATAAAGTTCAAGACTAGTATGACATGTTCAAGGTCACAGAGGCTGTATATGACCAAGCTAGGCTTCAACCCCACTTCTGCACCGAAGTATAGGAAAAGGTGGCTCATTAATAACTAGAGGAATGGAAATTAATACAATTTATAAGACTGTAAAATGGATACTACCAGTACTACATAATGCTGAAAAGTGTGTGAGAGAACAGCCTCCCCAATTACTCATGGCTATTTTAAATTAGTATCATTAATTTGGAAACAATTTGCAAAATAACTCAAATTATTTATAGTACTAAGTATTTTGAAGCAGCAATTAATCAACAAAAAAGGGAAAAAATAGGTACAATCTTTTAAGTATGTCAAGTCAATTAAATTTACAGATTATATAAAATGATGATGATGGACAAATACACAGCATCTGTTCAGTAATTTTTCACAAAACATAAGTTCACACTCACGCATCAACACTGATGTGAGAGAATAAAATTGGTGTTAACATCGAAAGTTCAGATCAACAAAAACGAATGCTCAGACTAAATGTCAAGTGACATAGAGAAGAACCCACCATGATTGGGGAAAATTAATTGAGAATTGTATATACTTCTTATATCCTGTTCATCTATAAGCCAATAAAAGGCACTCTTTGCCACCTAAGGCCTGAAATTATATCAGGTGCATCACGCACTGATCTTATAAAACAAATCCCTAAGGGGGCACTCAAATAATAAAATATGCAAAATGTTTTTCTTGGTTGAAAATGACTCAGAAACATTTTGATAGTCACATAAAAAGTTGAATATTGTAGTAATGGTAAAAGGTACGTATATTATAAATGATTGAATAAAAGGATTACAAAGCAGTAATTCAAGACTTTTTTATTTCATTAATGTTATGGTTTTAGACATTTTTTACAATAAAAATGCAAGACTCATCTGAATAGTTTTGAATAGATTTCAAGTTTTACGATGAAAATGTGAAACAGGCATTTCCTCACATTCTTTCTAAATGACACAAGGATGACAAGAAGCAAACATAAACCCTGTCTTAATTGAAAATGAAGTACTGCTAACAGTGTAGTGACAAAGCATGGATGTGTGGGAAATGAAGTGGAGAGAGAATATCAGATCTGCAAATCTCAGAATGAGCCCACATACATATCTTATAATGATAAGCATACCATAAGATGTCAAATCTAAATATTTTATTTTCGTCAGTTGGAATTGGGTGCCAAAAATTATGGCAGGATCCAAATGATATTCAGAAAGAAAGGACAAAACAAGGACTCATACGAAACAAATCATTTAGCAAGGAATGTTCCATCTTTATAGCAGTGGGAAAGAAGATAGAATTTTTACTGGGGACAATAAAAACCTATCTTCATTGGCTGGGAGAGTTAAAAAAAAAAAAAACTCATATACAAAATCTTGGGACTTAGAGAAAATTCACATTAATCTGGAAATTAACCCTGAATTGTTTCTGACATAGACCTCCTTCAAATAACTGGTCTAAAAATGGCAACTCAACCCTATTTGATTTGAAAAATCAGAAATGGATCAGCACAGAACCTATATGTAAATACTGAAGGATGACAGATTATCAGGGAAATCATCTCTCAGGTAAAGGACACTTATGATACAATATTGCTTTAGTGGAAATAATTTTTAATCAAATTTTTCTCACTTTAAAAAAATGTAACAGTGATAGAATTCACTACATTAAGGAGCACATATCAGCTATATAAAAGGTCTGAGAAGAGATGAGAAGAAAATAGAATGAAGTAAAATAAACGACATTTGGGAAAAAAGTAGGCAAAAAAATCACAAAAATTAAGACATAATTTGAAAGACCAAAAAGGAGAAAGGATCAGCTATATAAAAGGTCTGAGAAGAGATAAGAAGAAAATAGAATGAAGTAAAATAAACGACATTTGGGGAAAAAGTAGGCAAAAAAATCACAAAAATTAAGACATAATTTGAAAGACCAAAAAGGAGAAAGGCAACACTGGGGGTGGGGGGGGGGTCTTTAAGATAGCATATAAATGAGAAAAATAACAGAATTTAATAAAGATTTAAAAAACTATTGAGAAAATGACAGGCATGAAAGAGACAAGTAAAAATCATTTTAAAAAATGAGTTTCCTTAAAATGATGAAAGAAAACGAAACTTTGGTGGTGTAATGGTTAAGTACCATGGCTGCTAACCAAAAGGTCAGCAGTTCAAATCCACCAGCTGCTCTTTGGAAATTCTATGGGGCAGTTTTACTCTGTCCTATGGGGTCGCTATGAGTCAGAATTGACTCAATGGCACTGGGTTTGGTTTGTTTTTTTTTCTAAAGAAATATATTTCTGAAATAAAAGAACACTTGAATGTACATGTTGAAAGAGCAAACCATACCTCAGAATAACTAAACCAGAAAGATATAAGCTACTAAAGTTATTGAAATTCAAAGACAAAGACTTTATTCTGCACATGTAGAAACACGAAGATACTTACATAGGGTCTCAGACTTATCCAAACCAAGACTGAACACCAGAAAACTGTTGCATAATGCCTATAAAACACTGAAGGAATGAAACTGGGGCCACAAAAGTTTACACTCAAACCTTTTCAAATATAAATTCAGTAACATTTTAAAACATACAACAACTCACAGAATATTATTACTACCTGTCCTTCTTGGAGAATCTACTGCAGAAGATTCACCCAACTAAAAAATGATGAGGAAGAATACAGCCAAAGTATTGCAAGTGAGCAGTGCATGTTTGACAGTATAATTAAGACTAAAACAAAAGAAAGGCTTATGTTAAAAATATAAACTCTTTCAATGTAGAAAAGATATTGACTATGTTGTGAAGGCAAGGGTGAAAGTTGGAAGGCTGTATAGCAAAACTGATTTCTCACCTTAAATGACTAAAAATTGAAAGATTTCATTCATAAAGGATAAATCAAATAATAGAGGAATACGTATAGAGGGCTACTCTCTCAAAAATTGAGTTCTAATCTGCCACAAAAGACCTCTTTAAAATCTCGAAAAGATGCACCTGACTCAAGCCATGGTATTTTCAATCACCTTTATATGCATGAGAATGCTGGACAATGAAAAAGGAAGACCAAGAAATAATTAATGCATTTAAATTCTGGTGCTGGTGAAGAACATTGAATACATCATGGACTGCCAAAAGAACAGACAAATCTGTTTTGAAGGAAGTGCAGCCAGGATGCTCTTTAGAAGCGAGGATAGCAAGATTTTGTCTCACTTTCTTCGGACATGTTATCAGGAGAGAACCAATCCCTGGAAAAGGACATCATTCTTGTTAGAGGGTCAGTGAAGAAAAGGAAGATCCTCAACGAGATGGACTGACACAGTGGCTCTAACAATGGGCTCAAACATACCTACTATTGTGAGGATGGCTCAGGACCAAGCTGTTTCCTTCTGGTATATATAGGGTCACTATGAGTTGGAGTAGACTCAATGGCACCTAACAACAACAAGAAGAGTATCGAAGATTCAAATTTTAGTCATAAACTGATCACTAAACAAAAATGCAAACCTTATTAATATCAGGAAAAGAGCAAAGCATGGAATTAATAAAATGTAGAAACAATTAAAACAAAATGCTTTAAAGTATAACATAAAATGTTAAGGTGGAGCTAAGATAAAATCGACCTTTTGGTGAGCAGCCAAATGCCTAGCCACAGCACCACCATGGCTTCTCACATCTATAATATTAGCTAATGAAAATAATATATATATATACATATTAAATAATAAAACATTTATATTGGATATATATATAAAAAAAAAAAAAAAAACGTTGCCATAGAGTCGATTCCCACTCATAGCAACCCTATAGGACAGAGTAGAACTGCCCCATAGAGTTTCCAGGGAGCGCCTAGTGGATTCAAACTGCCAATCTTTTGGTTAGCAGCCATAGCACTTAACCACTACACCACCAGAGTTTCCATATTGGATATAGAACATGCCAAATGGCACTTCAACATTCTGCTCGAATATGTCTTTAGCTAAATCAGCAAATTCATTAGGTACATTTCTTCTTTTACATATCACCACAAGTAGCCATGTCCTCCGTTACTAAGTGTCGCCCTTTTTCCTGAATTCAACAAAATTTCCCACTTTCCTACCACCTCTTACCAACAGCCTCTTTAAAGTCCATTATGCTTCTACCAATACCAAGTTTTGGTACAGGTTTTATTTTAGTAGCAAGCTACTTCCAGGTACAAAATTCTGTTCTGTTTATCTATTAGTGCAAAGCAAACCACCTAATAGTTTAGTGGTATAAATCAGAAGTATTTTATCATCATGCTCAAAGATTTTGTGGGTCAGAAATTTAGACAGGGTACAGTGCGGACACCTTGTCTCTGCTCCATCATATCCGGGGACTCATCTGAGAAGACTAGATCAGCCCAGAGTGAGTTGAACAGCTAGGGGCTGGAAGCACATGGAAAAATTTTACTCACATGTAAAGCATCTGTTGGGCTCAGCTGAGACTTAATCAAAGCATCTACATATGGGTTCTCATATATGTGGCTTAGAATTCCTCATGGCATTGTGATCTCAGGGTAGTCTGACTTCTTACTTGGAGGCTAAAGGCTCTGAGACCTAGTGTTCCAGTAAGCAAAGTGAAAGTTCCCTGGCGTTTCATTACCTAGTCTTGAAAGATACAGAATCCTTTTATGGCACTGGGTTTGGTTTGGTTTTTTTTTTCATGGCAACAGTCACACACTGGCCCAGTTTCAAATGGAAAGGACACAGATTACTAACTCTTGATGGGAGGAATATCAACTAATTTGCAAAAATATTTTAAAACCATCAGACCAATAGTATTGAATTTCCTGATAACTAATACAATGGAACGCCTTTCTATATACTCATAGCCATCTCTTTTTGGGAATGCTCAAGCATAACAACAGTTGTGAGGATCATGCAGGACCTGAAAGTGTTTCATTCTGTTGTACATAGGGTTGCTATGAATTGGAACCGACCCGATGGCCCCTAACAACAACAATATTCAAGTTTTACCAATTTTTGTGGGTTGCCTGCCATTTTTTGACTAATTTGTTTGGCTTTCTGTTAAAGTTTGATCTAATGTCTTACTAATCACTTAGGTTTTGTATATGTGTATATATATATATATATATATCTCCAGACTACTTTTATGAGCAATTTGGTTTATATAAATTTAGTTATCCATTATTCAAGGCGAAAACCTCTGTTTTCCTCTTTGGAAGCATACGTGGACTTCTCTTTATGCTTATTTTTCTGTAATTTCATGAATCTTTCATTAGGTGTGAGTTTTTTGTCCTGGGCATTTGATCAATACTTTCATTCTGCAGACTGATGTTCCCTGGTTTTAGTAATTCTCATGTATCATTGTCTTGCTTTTACTTTCCATTTTGTCTGTTCTTTCTTTATGGCACACTTATTAGTTGTTTTTTTTTTGGACCCTCTGGATTGATCTTTTGCTCATATGTTTTTCTTTGATGGTTTTCAACTGATTTCAACATTATTTTCCATACAATCTGATTAAATATTTCCCGCATTTTTTTTTTTTTTAATTTCCAGGAAGTTTTCTGTTATTTTTGTTCATAACATCTGACTCTTGCTTTATGGGTTGACTATATCTTTTTTTTTTTTAGATGTCTCTGTATATGACATTTAGAGGATTTTTTTTTTCCACCATTTTTGCTCGCATGTTTCAGGAAGGGAAAATTTGCTTGGCAATTCTGTGTTCATTGTAGGGTATTTCACTAAGTGAGTTTCATTAACATTGAAGGATTACATACCAAAAGCTAGAAAATAGAAGCCTTTGCAATGTATGTATGTGTACACATACATTACAAAGTCTTCTAATACATATATTCTCCTATGAGAATGTTATACATTATCTTACATCATATATATTTGTATTCTTTTGTCCAGTAATATTTCCCCATCCAAGTACACAGAAATTGTAGTGGTCAAATAAGTGTATATACTCTTCCATATATAATCATTAAATTAATCCCCATATTTTCAGTCCCTCATTTCCTTCCTACTCTCATGTGTTTGGATATTCTCAGTGCCAAGAATTTCTGGGTTTCTGCCATGCTGACATGCTCCTTCTTGATTATATCATCTTCCTCAGGTACTCTAGGTTAAGCAGTTCTCTGGCCTGCTTTATTAGTTGCCATTATTTTTCTTTCTGTCCACGAGAAATCTTTGGAAAGCCCTCTCTATTGAAGTTTCCTTTTCATTCTCTTCTTATATAAAGGTTTATACCATTTTTTATACCTTTATTCTCATTTTAGTGGAATCTTTGCAGAGAGGAGATAGGCACAATTATTCAGTCTTCCATCTATACCAGAAACTTTAGAGTATTGGAAGAAAATGGGAAGAGGACAGTCTCTAGCCTCTGCTTTATAAAATCTGGACAATGGAGGTTACATAAAATATATGACTTATGTGATGGAATATTGCATAGAGTATAGAAAGTTTTGAGAATAGGATAAAGTGGCCTTATCCTAATAGTTTCCTGTCTCATGCCTGGAACCAAATTGCACCTCTTATGGAGGCAGTTTTGATACGAAAGTATGGACCTAATCCTAATCAACTTTTTATAGTTGACATGCAATGAAACAATAGAAAGAAACTAAGTTTGTTTTTGATGTCTTACCTGAGTCGACTGGACAGCACTGGGTTTACTGGATACCTGAGTATAGAGTGAATTCATTCCGTTAATGGAATCCACGGATGCCACAGAAGCTAGACAATAAAGATTTCTGAACTCTTTTAGAGCCTACATGTCTATGATTAAATAACGGGTAAAATGAGGCTCTAAATCCATTGTATCATTACTTTACCACCATAAATAAATGAAAAAGTATTGCATTTTTTCAACCTGTCACTGAAGTAACGGAAGAGGACTCCGAGCCTGAATAAGTGTGGTAGAAGAAGAGTGGATTGATTTGGCTTAGTAAGGGGATGTGGTTGTAAGAGAAATTTACACACTTAATTAGTATGCAGGAAGGTGTGGAATGCAAAAAGGGCTGAGATAAAATTAATGGCTTAAAAAATTCTGAGAGCAGAAAAAGCCATTAACCATTATGCTCAAAAACAAAACAAGCACATGCTGCAACCTTTCTTATCTTGGTGTGAGGAAACAAATGATGTGCTAGGAATACCAAAGCGTAAATTACCATTTTCTCAACTGACAAAAATGAAATATCATGATTAACCGAATTCCCCCGGAACTTTTCATTAAAAAATTTTTTTTTCAGAGGTAAACACTTGGAACTAAATTGATACAATTTTTATATCTCTTAGTATTTAAACAATGAGATTTTCCTACGATTTGATTATAATTCTGAGTACATCATTGATTACCGATTCCTATTATAATTTGATGTGCGTGATAAGCGCATATACGAGACTTTGCCTTCAAATTTCTGCAAATTCCAATAGTAGGCAAAATATTTAAACACATTTCAATACATCTCAAGAAATCAAATAATAAATGATATAAAATAATTGAATGCATATAAAATTGGCTTTCAGAGAACAGAAAGACTACTTTTGGTGAGAAGATATTATGAGGAAGATCATTTTAGTTGCAGGCCATTAAAAAATAAAATAAAACAAAAACTCTAACTGTCATAAGTTAAATGAAAAGTATTCTCATATCTGGAGTGTGAGATATTGTATAGAGAAGTAAAACATAGCAAATATTCTTCAGGCAGCCTATTTACTAGTTATGGCCTTGGGCGAACGACCTAACTTCTCTTTGCTTCAATTTATTTCTATATAAATTGGGATAATAATTGTATCTATCTCATAGGGTACTTGTATTACATGAATCATTCTATATGAATTCCCTAGTATAGCAATTGCCGTGTGAGTGTTAGTTATTAGTAGTAGTAGTATTAAGTGTTCTGATTAAAGATAATTTCAGACTCAACTGATTATAGGTTAAAAGAAGTTTTTCAGTATAACTTGGCTCTGCTTTTCTTTATATTATGTAGATTTCTTGCAGCCTTTTCCCAAATGGCAGCAAGATGAGCACCAGTAGCACTGAGCTTACACTAGCTTAGCTACTTCTTCAGAAAAAGAAAATTTGTTTTTCCCTATAATTTTAACAAAATTCCTGGATAAGTTTCTAATTAGATTAGCTTGGGCCTTGTGCTCATTACCAGATCAACCACCTTGCTTAATGGAATAGGGTGTTTCTCATTGTACTTGCTTGAGTCTTGTGGTCATTACCAAATCAACCACTATGGCTAAAAGGATAATGCCTTCTTTGGACAAGCCTGAGACATATTCTCACCACTGAAGGTGATAATTCAGTTGTTGTAGCTGTTGGGTGCCATTGAGTCAAGTCCAACTCTCAAGGACCCTATGTACAACACAAGGAAACATTGCCCCTTCCTGCACCATACTCAGAATTGTTATGCTTGAGTCCCTTGTTGCAGCCACTGTGTCAGTCCATCTAGCTGAGGGTTTTCCTCTTTTTCACTGACCCTCTCTTTTGCCAAGCATGATGTCCTTACGCAGGGATGCATCCCTCTTAATAACATGTCCAAAATACGTGAGATGAAGTCTTGCCATCCTTGCTTCTTAGGAGCATTCTGGCTGTACTTGTCCTAAGACAGATTTGTTCATCCTTTTGGCAGTCCACGGTATATTCAATATTCTTCACCAACACCGTAATTCAAAAGCATCAATTCTTCTTTGATCTTCCTTATTCATTGTCCATCTTTCACACACATATGAGGCAATTGAAAATACCATAGTTTGGGTCAGGTGCACCTTGGGCTTCAAAGTGACATCTTGGTTTTTTAACACTTGAAAGAGGTTTTTTGCAGCAGATTTGTCAAATGCAACGTGTTGTTTGATTTCTTGACTGCTGCTTCCATAGGTGTTGATAGTGGATCCAATTTAGTTAAAAAAAAAAGCCCCTCTCAAATAATGTGAACTAGAAGTAGGGGAAAGAGGTGGCTCCCCAAAGGAAAATCAGGACGTTATTGCAGAAGGAAAGGAAAAGCACACTGGGTATTCTATAATAATTGATATCCATGTTATAAGGAATCAAGGACAATCAGGAATTAGGTAAGATCATTGAAGGATAGTGTGCCGTTAGTTATTTAGCCATGCTTTTCTACAACAAATTCGCTATGATTCTGTGATTACGCCCAGAAAGCTTTATATCTTAGGCCTCTTTGTCAGTGGAATTCCTCTAAAGTTCTGTTATTGGCAGGCACTAGTAAAATATTGAAAGCAAGAGAAGTAAGGACTCTCTTTCTGTTTTCCCTCACAAGCAAAGTTTTACCCTAGGAGCAATAGTTGATTCAAGCCGACTGCTGTTTTTAGCACTCCCAGGACCAGCCCTTTAACACCTCCTCAGAGGTAGCAGCAGCAGCCTGGAATGTATTCCTCCCTCAGAGATCTGAGACTTATCTCAGCAAGGCTGCTCTTCTGAGCTTACAGGTTTTGATAATCCTAGCCTCTTCCCTTTGTTCACCTAAGCCTCACCATCCCTTTTGCCAATATTCTATCACAGCGATTACAAACTGGCCCAAATTCAAGAGGAAGGGCCATAGATTCCTAACCACTACAATCAGCAAGCATCTTTTCTTAGAGAATAGATTGTTAAATATTTAGTAACACACCACTGGGTGGTATTAAAAGAAAAAAAAAAAAAAGTTGCTATTGAGTCTATTCTGACTCATAGTGACCCTACAGGAAAGAGTAGAACTGACCCACAGGGTTTCCAAAAAGCGGCTGGTGGATTCAAACTGCTGACCTTTTTTTGGTTAGCTGCCCAGTGCTTAACCACTGTGCCACCAGGGTTCCACTCGGTGTTATAGATCCTTACAGATAACACAATAGAAATGAGACCACTCAATTCCTGTTTTATTACTCTCTTTATTTCTAAAGAGAAAAATCTCAAGTTTAAAATAGTAGAGATAAAATACAGTTATGAGAGAATCAAGCTCCCAGATAGATGAGGTAATTTTAAGAAAGGTTGTAGATGTTCTAAACTGAGCCTGGCCAACAAAAATATTGCTGGGTGGATTGGAAGTGAAGATCAATAACATTCTCCCACCAGACTGTCCATCAGTTTAAACCAGGGGTTAAAATTTTTTTACTGTAAAGGACGAGATCATAAATAGTTTGGTCTTTGTGGGCCAATTTCTGTTTCAATTGCTTAACCCTGCCACTGTCACATACAAGCATTCATGTTATTGTTAATTGCTGTCATGTTGGCTCTAATTCATGGCAACCTTTGTATAACAATAAAACATTGCCTGGTCCTACGCCATCTTCATGATCTTTTCAACCCAGGGGACTCATCTTCCAGCACTATATTGAACACTCTTCTGTTATAACCCATAAAGTTTTCACTGGCTATTTTTCAGAAGGAGTTCACCATGCCTTTCTTAGTCCACCACGGGTAATCCTGCTGGCATTTGAAATACCAGTGGCATATTTTCTAGCATCATAGCAATACTCAAATCACCATACTATGACAAACTGACAGGTAGGTGGTAGAAAGCTGCCATAAATAATACACAAATTAATGAGTGTTGCTGTCTTCTAATAAAACTTTATTTAGGGATATTGACATCCAAATTATATATAACTTTCACATGGCATGAGAAATTTTTATTCTTTTGATTTTTTTTAAAGAATTCAAAAGTGTAAAAAATATTCTTAACTTTCTGGCTGTTATGGATTGAACTGTATCCCCCCAAAATACGTTTTGGAATCCTAACCCCTATACTTAATAGATGTAATCCTGTTTGGAAATAAGGTTTTCTTTGTTATGATAGTAAGTCCATAACAATATAATGTAGTGAAGTGTAGGTGTGTCCTAATCACTTCTGAGTCATAAAAAGAGAAAATTAGACACAGATTTGCACACATACTGGGGACAACAGATGCCATGTAAGAATTACCAAGAACCAAGGAATGTCTGGGGCTACCAAGAAAGAATAAATAGAGATGGCCAAGACCCTAATTTGGACTTCTAGCTCCCGAAACTCTTAGAAACCTTAAAGTATAACTAATAGGTTTGAATAATAAAATAAAAATCTAAATAGGTGTCAGCAGATTAAGGTTGTGGATCAATTTTTAGAAAAAAAAATTATTAGGGAATACTTTTAAATGTTATACATATGTATAAAAAATATACAATTTTAAGGTGAGACAGATATGTCTTAAAAGAATGACACCACTATAACAAACAGGATTCAGTTAGCTATGACTTAAACCAAGAGTTGACAAACTATGGCTCCTGGGCCAAATTCAGGTCACTGTAAATAAAATTTTATTGAAGCACAGACACACCCTTCATTTATGTACTGTCTACAGCTGATTTCTCACTGCAGAGTTGAGTAGTTGCAACAGAGTCTATATGGCCTGTCATGCCTAAAATATTTAATCTCCAGCAGTTTACAGTAAAAGTTTACTAAGTCCTGCCTGGTTACAATTAGCAGAGTAATTACTAGAGTAATGTGTGCATATTTTCTTATAATATTTTCTAATAATGCTGGTTTTCTCATTTTCTCTGATAACTAGAGTATACAGAGCAAGGTTAATGAAAGCCCTGCTCTTCTCTAAATAGGCCATACCTGAAGTCTAGGTTTTCATGTGTATTTTAACTTCAAAAAACTAGAGATAGTCCAAACACAAAATAACCAGGATGATGAAGGGGTTCAAATCAACATTGTGAAGTGTGACTGTAAAAACTGGGGTTGTTTGTCCTAAAGAATGAGGTGAAATGGTTGGGGAGGATGGTTTGGACATGTAAGTTGCATTAAACTTTTTGGAGTGTGTCATGTGGAAGGATAGTTTAGTCTAATCTTGTCCAATTTCAAATGCAAAAGCAAACACACTGAATGTTACAGCAAAGCATAGTTTACTTAAAATCAGCAAGAACTTTCAAACACTCAGAACAATCTGAAAAATGGAATGGGCTGCCTTTGCAGAGAGAGCAAGTTTCTCATCACAGAGTCCTGAAGATAGACCACCTGGGCAGTTTATAAACAAGGAATTCCTGAGTGGGATAATGGTGACATGGCCACATGCATGGTCGGGCTTTTAGTGGTTCTGCTTAAAACAAACATGCACTATCTTGAGCAAAACACCTAGTAACTGGATACAAATCAGGCCTTGGGCTACAGTAGAAAAAAGAATTTTCAGTTAGATTTTACATGTATATATTTCACAGCTAGAAATGTTTAAAACATAACTGAAATAATGATGCTCCATTTTCTGATAAAATAATTACATTATAACCATTAAGACTGATTTCAGATACTCTTTCCGACATCTCCTAATTTCAGCCTCTTGTTGTAAATTTGATTCAAGTAAATGATGGATCATCTGCTCTTTTGGTGCATACACAATGCAAAGATGTGATTTTAATACGTATTTTTTATTTTTTTTTATTTTTTAAGGAGCTGTAAGAAAAAGGCCGTTATATCCATGTATATGTGAAAAATGAAACATAGACTTAATAACTGCTGGGTATAAACACATTGACTCTTTTTTTTTTTTTTTTAATAATTTTTACCGTGCTTTAAGTGAAAGTTTACAAATAAAGTCAGTCTCTCACACAAAAACCCATATACACCTTGCTACGCACTCCCAATTACTCTCCCCCTAATGAGACAGCCCACTCTCTCCCTCCACTCTCTCTTTTTGTGTCTATTTCGTCAGCTTCTAACCCCCTCCATCCTCTCATCTCCCCTCCAGGCAGGAGATGCCAACATAGTCTCAAGTGTCCACCTGATCCAAGAAGCTCACTCCTCACCAGCATCCCTCTCCAACCCATTGTCCAGTCCAACCCATGTCTGAATAGTTGGCTTTGGGAATGGTTCCTGTCCTGGGCCAACAGAAGGTCTGGGGGCCATGACCACCGGGGTCCTTCTAGTCTCACTCAGATCATTAAGTCTGGCCTTATGAGAATTTGGGGTCTGCATCGCACTGCTCTCCTGCTCCCTCAGGGGTTCTCTGTTGTGTTTACTGTCAGGACAGTCATTGGTTGTAGCCGGCACCATCTAGATCTTTTGGTCTCAGGATGATGTAGTCTCTGGTTCATGTGACCCCTTCTGTCTCTTGGGCTCCTAATCACCTTGTGTCTTTGGTGTTCTTCATTCTTCTTTGATCCAGGTGGGTTGAGACAAATTGATGCATCTTGGATGGCTGCTTGGTAGCATTTAAGACACCAGATGCCACTCTTCAAAGTGGGATGTAGAATGTTTTCTTAATAGATTTTATTATGCAAATTGACTTAGATGTCCCCTGAAACTATGGTCCTAGATCCCTGCCCCTGCTACACCGGCCTTCGAAGCATTCAGTTTATTCAGGAAACTTCTTTGCTTTTGGTTTAGTCCAATTGTGCTAACCACCCCTGTATTGTGTGCTGTCTTTCCCTTCACCTAAAGTAGTTCCTATCTACTATTTAATTAGCATATGCCCCCTCCCACCCTCCCCCACTCCTCGTAGCCACAAAAGAATATTTTCTTCTCAGTTAAAACTATTTCTCAAGTTCTTATAATAGTGGTCTTATACATTATTTGTCCTTTTGCATCTGACTAATTTCACTCAGCATAATGCCTTCCAGATACCTCAATGTTATGAAATGTTTCACAGATTCCTCACTGTTCTTTATGGATGCGTAGTATTCCATTGTGTGAATATACCATAATTTATTTATCCATTCATCTGTTGATAGGCACCTTGGTTCCTTCCAACTTTTTGCTATTGTAAACAGTGCTGCAATAAACATGGGTGTGCATACATCTGTTCGTGTAAAGGCTCTTATTTCTCTAGGATATATTCCAAGGAGTAGGATTGCTGGATCGTATGGTAGTTCTATTTCTAGCTTTTTAAGGAAGCGGCAAATTGATTTCCAAAGTGGTTTTACCATTTTACATTCCCACCAGCAGTGTAGAAGTGTTCCAATCTCTCCACAGCCTCTCGAACATTATTTTGTGTTTTTTGGATTAATGCCAGCCTTGTTGGAATGAGATGAAATCTCCTCGTAGTTTTGATCTGCATTTCTCTAATGGCTAATGATCATGAACATTTCCTCATATATCTGTTAGCTACCTGAATGTCTTCTTTAGTGAAGTGCCTATTCACATCTTTTGCCCATTTTTTAATTGGGTTATTTGTCTTTTTGTAGTTGAGTTTTTCCAGTATCATGTAGATTTTAGAGATCAGATGCGAATCAGAAATGTCATAGCTAAAAACTTTTTCCCAGTCTGTAGGTAGTCTTTTTACTTTTGTCAAAGTCTTTAGTCTTTGGATGAGCATAGGTGTTTGATTTTTAGGAGCTCCCAGTTATCTAGTTTTTCTTCTGCATTCTTAATAATGTTTTCTATGCTGTTTATGCCGTGTATTAGGGCTCCTAACATTGTCCCTATTTTTTCTTCCATGATCTTTATCATTTTAGATTTTACGTTTAGGGCTTGGATCCATTTTGAGTTACTTTTTGTGCATGGAGCGAGGTATGGGTCTTGTTTCATTTTTTTGCAGATGGATATCCAGTTATGCCAGCACCATTTGTTAAAATGACTGTCTTTTCCCTATTTAACTGTTTTGGGGCCTTTGTCAAATATCAGCTGCTCATGTGTGGATGGATTTATGTCTGGATTCTCAATTCTGTTTCACTAATCCATGTATCTGTTGTTGTACCAGTACCAGGCTGTTTTGACTACTGTAGCGGTACAGTAGGTTCTAAAATCAGGTAAAGTAAGGCCTCCCACTTTGTTCTTTTCCGTAATGCCTTATTTATCCAGGGCCTCTTTCCCTTCTATATGAAGTTGGTGATTTGTTTCTCTATCTCATTAACGAATGTCGTTGGGATCTGGATCGGAATTGCATTAAATGTATAGATCGCTTTTGGTAGAACGGACATTTTCACAATGTTAAGTCTTCCTATCCACAAGCAAGGTATGTTCTTCCACTTAAGTAAGTCTCTTTTGGTTTCTTGCAGAAGTGTACTGTAGTTTTCTGTGTATAAATCTTTTACAACTCTGGTAAGATTTATTCCTTAGTATTTTATCTTCTTGGGGGCTACTGTAAATGGCATTGATTTGGTGATTTCCTCTTCGATGTTCTTTTTGTTGGTGTAGAGGAATCCAACTGATTTTTGTATGTTTATCTTGTATCCCGATACTCTGCTGAAATCTTCTATTAGTTTCAGTAGTTTTCTGGAGGATTCCTTAGGGTTTTCTGTGTAGAAGATCATGTCATCTGCAAATAGAGATACTTTTACTTCTTCCTTGCCAATCTGTATGCCCTTTATTTCTTTATCTAGCCTAATTGCTCTGGCTAGGACCTCCAACACAATGTTGAATAAGAGCGGTGATAAAGGGCATCCTTGTCTGGTTCCTGATCTCAGTGGGAATGCTTTCAGGCTCTTTGCATTTAGGGTGATGTTGGCTGTTGGCTTTGTATAAATGCCCTTTATTATGTTGAGGAATTTTCCTTCTAGTCCAATTTTGCTGAGAGTTTTTATCATGAATGAGTGTTGAACTTTGTCAAATGCCTTTTCTGCATCAATTGATAAAATCATGTGATTCTTGTCTTTTATTTATGTGGTGGATTACATTAACTGTTTTTCTAATGTTGAACCATCCCCGCATAATACCTGGTATGAATCCCACTTGGTCATGGTGAATTATTTTTTTGATATATTATTGAACTCTATTGGCCAGAATTTTGTTGAGAATTTTTGCATCTATGTTCATGAGGGATATAGGTCTATAGTTTTCTTTTCTTGTGGTGGCTTTACCCGGTTTTGGTATCAGGTATATGGTGGCTTCATAGAATGAGTTTGGTAGTATTCTGTCCTTTTCTATAGGCCCACACAGGTCCATGCAGAAGGGAAAGGTGCTCAAGGTCCACAGACAGTTTATGCCTGGACAGAAGCCACTTCTGTCCTGAGCAAACCCAGTTAATGGAGCTAGCAAATTATCTTTTCTCCCAATTGCAAATTTTTTTCTTCCCCAAGGCCCAGAGGATGGCTATAGGTGCTCACCAGGATCTATCTCAGGCCCAGGGATTCAGTCGCTGAAGCCGGCTTGGGGGTGGGAGGGCATGGTAAAATATACGCAAGTACTTAGCTTTTGCCGAGAGCACCATTCTCCTCAGGTTCCAGACGTGAGAGTGGGCTGTGTGGCTGGCTGCTTCTCCCTGAGAATACTGCAGTCAAACGCTAACACCAGCCCGCCAACACTGCTGCCACCACTCCAGGAATCGTGCCTGAGAGCTCCCCATGATTCAGGTCCAGTAATTTTTCTTCAGTTCTGAACAGTCTCTTTCTCCCCCTGCCCCTCCGTTCGTTGTCTAAGCCTGCCTTTGATGCTTAGGGCTCCCAGCTTGTCACAGATATACTCGTTTCACTTTTTTTGGGGGGGGGTCTTTGTCGTAAAGAGGGCTCACCGGACACATCTGTCTATTCCGCCATCTTGGCTCCACCTCCACCTTGACTCTTAATAAAAGAAAAAAATTTTTTTTTTTTTTTAAAAGAGAGTGTATTAAATTTATGCTAAAGTTAGGTTCCTGGGAGTCACTGAACCCTGTCAGCTAGAAATAGCATTAAGTTAAAAATAACAAAAGGGCTTATTTGACATGATTTGCTGATGATGTAAGCCCACTGAAGGAAACCCTCTACGGTTTATGTGAGGGATGGTCAGTTTGTTTCCTCCCATTGGTGTAGCAGAGGAAATATTAAAAAAAAAAAAAAAATTTTTTTTTTTTTATATCTCCAAGGATGACACTAAGCATCATGCATAGGGGACACTAAGCAGGCACGGGGGAACGTCAGTAAAACTGCAGGAATATCTTCTTATGTAACACACTGTTATGGATTGAATTATGTTCCCCCAAAATCTGTGTTGTAAATCCTAACCTCTATGCCTGTGGTTATAATCCCATTTGGGAATGGGTTGTCTTTGTTATGTTAATAAGGCAGGATTTGTGTACAGTGTATCTTGAGTCAATTTCTTTTGAGATATTAAAAAAAAAAAAAACCCAAACCTGTTGCTCTCAAGTAGCTTCCGACTCATAGTGACACTATAGGACAGAGCAGAACTGCCCTGTGGGGTAGTTCTGTGGGGTTTCCAAGGAGCTTCTGATGGATTTGAACTGCTGACCTTTTGGTTAGCAGTTGAATGCTTAACCACTGAAGTGAGTACAGCAGTGATGGGGAAAGAGAGATGCCAAGCCACATGAAGATTGCCCAGAAGCAGAAGCTCAGAAGAGACAAAGATCTTGCTCCAGAGCTGACAGAGAGAGAAAACCTTTTTCCCTAGAGCCAGCACCCTGAATTCAGACTTCTAGCATCCTAAACTGTGAGAAAATAAATTTCTGTTTGTTAAAGCCACTCATTTTGTGGTATTTCAATTATAGCAGCACTAGATAACTAAGATACACACATATAGACACACACACTCACACACTGTGTTTAAAATTTTCTAATTCACGGGCTGTATGTTTCCTGATATTGACAGAGAGGTACGCTTTGCAGTTAAGGCATTTTAGAAGTATCTGCTGTGGACTTTCATTTTCACTTTAATGTTTTTGTTGTCTGTAGGAATGAGCAGTTCCTCTACTTCTTTCCCAGAAATTCATCTCCGATGCTGACATGAGCACAAAGACCTTACGTGCTGTGTTGGGAAATGTTTTGTGTCTTAAGAAAAAAATTTTCATTAGAGTTAGTCAATGCATCACAGATATTATCCTTCCTGACAAAAGGAACACAGAAGCGGAGACACTGTGTTGGGCTATGGTTCTCACCGGAAGAATAAAGCTTTTCAAAATGTTAGTCATTGCTACGGTGAATGTTTCTTTAAGTCATTTTTACAACTTGTTTTGATGGACTCTAAGAATTTGTATTACATTATTTTCCTATGTTTCACTGTTAAGATCATATTCATAATATTAACTATCATTCTTTGAGTACTGTGTACCAATACTAGGAGCCAGAAAGTAATTTATATTTCACTCCTATAACAATCCTGCAAAGTAGAAATTATTATCCCATCTTGTAGAATGAAAAAAAGACTCATAAATGATATAAATTGCCCAGGTCACAAAATTAGTAAGCAGTGGAGGCAGAATGCAAACAAGATCTGCTTGGTTTCAAGTCAGTGATTTTTCCTCTATACTATGCCAATGTAATAAACCTTTTTGTTTCTTAAGTGACATGCACTCAACTTCACTTTAAAAAAAAAAAAAAAACCAATAAATCAAACATGACTGTGAATGTAGTCATAATCATAAAAGAGTCTGCCTTGGGACCTTTGAAGAGAAGACAGTGTGATGACCCATGGGGAAGGAAGTCACATGTACAAAGGGAACATGTGCCATCTTTCTGAGCTTAGTGGACCTTTCAAATGGTTTTATGTACCTGTCCCTCTGTTACATATATTTTTATACATTTTTACTGCTCTTTGATAACTCCCAGACCTGTTTCTGGTGGTGAAGACCTTCTTATAGGGTCAGATTCAGGCAACATTATGACAAGCTAGGTATCAAAAGTAGCTAATTTTTAACTGAATTAAACGCCGAGCACTATACATATTTTTCTATGAGTCGGAATTGACTCAACGGCAACGAGTGAATGAGTGATACGTGTATGCAGGGACAGATTACCCAATAAGCAAGGTAAACATGTGCTTAGGGCATCAACAAAACAGGGGCACCAGTTACCCAAAGCAAAGACCCATAAATGCCAAGCAGACACAAGGAAAAGTGAGCCCCGAAGTGAAAGGGAATTTGCAGGGCATTAAATGAAACTCATACCAGCTTCAGTGTGTGAGAATGTGCCTGTCTATCAGAGGCCAGTGATATGACAATGCTGCTCATACATCAGGACATTACAAAAGCAAGCAACAGAAAATTTTAGAACATAAGGAATATGCCATTTTCGTACCACGTGCTTCGCACTCCCTTAATCTTGTAGGATGTAGCACAGCAGAAGCAGTTGATTTTTTTTTTTTTCTAGCATTCAGTTACTCTACAGATTTTTTGCCACCTCTCCTCACTGATGGGCAGTTCTTAAAACATATTTAGGCCATGTTTCAGTGTTAAAATGTCTTTCTAATACACATTGGGAAGCACATGCTGTAGCACCAAGTGCAATTCTAGAATGGTACACTCAGACACTGGATTGCTTAGAAAATATTGCTGACAACAGGACCCAAAAAGGAGATACCAAAAGAGAAGCTGAAAACATCACTGACCACATGCAAACACTAGAGTATGTATCTATGTTGGTTATGAGGAATACTATATTGCAGCATTTTCATCAGATGAGCCAAGCTCAGATGTAAGTATAAAGACATGCACAGATCTCTACCAGTCATTAAAACTGTATTTACATAATTTAAGAGAAGATTTTGAAAATTATTTTTAAAACACAACAAAACAAATACTGCCAAATAGTCACCATCACAGAAGCATTAGAAAGAAGGAAGTAAATGTTCCAGAAGTATTGAGTGCCAGAGACCCATTCCACATAACCAAATATCACACCGTAACTGACATACTTGACTCTTGCACGAAAAGAAGGGCAAAAGTGTATGATGTTCTTTCAAATAGATTTTCCTTCTGAAAGAGTGTGAATATACCTGATAAAGAATGCATAAAGGCATCCCAGAAATTAGTGCAGGCTTTTCCTGGTGACTTAAATATGCTTTACAGAGAGGTGCAGCAATGTCATTCTTACATGAGAACTAAGTTAACAGATTCAGGAAAGACAAATTTTACTCACACAGGAAGGTATGATTCCATAATAGAAGACAAAATACAATGCGTTTTTCCCAGTGTTGAAATTGCTTTACCCATATTCCTAACTTTAATGATCACAAACTGCGCAATACCAAACCAAAACCAAACCCGTTGCCGTTGAGTCGGTTCCTGCTCATAGTGACCCTGCACAATAGAATGCTCATTTTCATCCCTAAAGAGACTCAAAAAACTTCAGTGTACAACAATGATTCAAGAAAGACTCAGTTCATTATTCTTATTATGTATGGAAGTAGATATTGTTCGGCAGCTTAACTGTGACAAAATTATTGAAGAATTTTGTAAAAGCAAAGAATAAAAATGTTTTTAATTATAACAAGTTGGAGATTAAACATATATCTAAAAATAAAATACAGAAATTTGTTGTAATATTTGTTTTCTGATCATTAAATGTTCATTTATGACGTCTTTTCATTTGTTCACTTACAGTGATAGCACTTATTATGAAACGAGCCTCAAAATTGAACTGTGTCTAAAGCAAAATGGGTTAAAAGTCAATAATTCCTTGTGGGAGATCAAGAGAATTTTACATTGATTGTCGAAACAACTGAGTTAACTGACTCATTTTCTTTCTTATAGAATGTGTGGAATATTATTTTTGTAGGAAAGGTGGTATATAGTAAAAATCTCAGTACCCCACATCCACAAAAAGTTTTGTAATCCAGTTATCTCATTTCCTTAAAATGTCATGCACCATTTTGCATTACATCACTAATATTATAGTTGCATTTAAAAAGAAGTTATATCATGGATAGTTAGGACACACGCACACACAGATATGTATATATTTAACTCACATATCCCATTTGAAGATATGAGTAAGCAAAGAAGAGGGCAGTAAAGATTATCAGTGTTTAGGGTACTCCCATGACTTAATCTGGCCCTGCATGTTTTTCATGCACAGAATTATCACAGTTCTGATGGTGCAGTAGTTAAGAGTTCAGTTGCTAACCAAAAGGTCGGCAGTTTGAATCTACTATCCACTCCTTGAAAGCCCTATGGGTCAGTTCTACTTTGTCCTATAGGGTTGCTATGAGTCAGAATCGACCTGATGGCAATGGGTTTGTAGTGTTGTAGAGATGATTGTTATCTATATTTTTCAGTTAAAGATGCAAAGGCACAGATAAGTTAAATATCTTACCCCAAGTCATATTTCTTGTGGTCGAGTCAGGATTCATATCCCAGGTATGTTGCCCCAGGGCCTCCAGGCCTAGCCACCATTTTGAACTGTTGCTTGTGCTCTTCCAACCCATTCTCTCCTGCCCTTCTGTTGTTTCATGATGTCATCCTACTCTCTGGTTCTCAAAACTCTGCTTCTTTTATTAGACACTCTTGCATATTCAAGAATTTATCTTCCTCCTTTTATTCTCGTCACACCAAGGTGATGTTTGCACAGTATATGGGATAAAAGAATTCATAGTAAGGTGATGGTACGTCAATTTGTATAATTTCCCAGAGTTAAATAACTAGGTTGAGGGTTAAGACACTGCAAGATGTCACAGACGTTCTCTTCATTAGATGACACTCGATAGCGTTTATTTTCAATTTTTTCTTTAACAAAAACAATGTTAAATTTTATTTTATTGTATAATAAATAGAATTTTTATTTATATTTCACCATCAGCAGGGTAACTTCATATTCTATCATGTTTCCTACTTTCTCAGTTACAAAATTAATGGTTTCTACCTCTACCTCAGTCAGCTACCACCTTTGCCCCTCAGGTGTGTTATACTGGGTCTGAGAATTAAATTTTCATAAAACATTGTTAATTTTTATTTTTTCCTGAAAGGAAATTATGATCAACTTGATGGTCAGCATGCAGTTTAGGTGTTAAGTAGAATAACCCTAAGGCTTATTGTCACCAGAAAGTTTCAGGCTGTCAAATGGTATAACAGCATTATCTACTTAATTCTACGGCAACCCTAAGAAGTGGTTATCGACTTCATTCCAGTTTCACAGGGAGAAAACTGAGGCTTTTAGAGAGACTGAGTAAATTGGCGTTGGATTAGAACCCAGATCTGGCTGGATTTGAACTTGAAATTTAAGTAGTATACAGTTTTATATCTCAAGCTTACTTTAAAAAACAAACAAGCAAATCAAAGAGACAAAATAACAACAAACTATAAGAAAAAGTCATCAAATTTTCTAATTCAACACAAACTTTAACAACCAAAAAAGTACCATTAAATGAAAGGGAATAAAAACTTGATAAACATTCCTGAACCCAAATCATTTACCTAAGATTAATAAATAGCAGCAGATTATATTTTATGTGGATTAGTAACAAATGTCTTTGCTTTTATTCTGAACATATTAAAAAATGTTTGATACATTCGGAGATATCATAGCATATGCTACCAACTTACTTTAAGCAATTTACAAATAGGATAGGAAATTAGAAATAGAAAAAATGTCTTATAATAGTCTTAAATTTCCCAGTTAATGATATTAAAAATACAAAATCCCAGCAGTTATGGTAGAATTAATAGAAAAAAAAATAGATATAATAGTTGCCTTTCCTATGTTCCCAAGCCAATTATAAGTATTTGTGGAAATGAATCCATAACCTGTTAAAGAACTCATTGCTTAAGATTCCACAGTTAAAGTTTGTTGTTGTTCTAGATAAAAGCCTTGCCTTGTTATCACTTTAGTATAAATTAGTTTATCATCTCATATTGTTCTATTGAGTTAGCTGAAGTCAGAGCTTAGATAGAATGTGAACTTTCGTAGACTGGAGTACAGGCACATTCGGACTTTTTTTTTTTTAATGTTGTCTGTGGCTAAGACGAGGGGTGATATACAGGGTATCTGTAGAGAACAGGGTCACAGAGAGAGTCCTGAAGAACTAGAGGGCAGAGGGTAAGCACGTGGAGAGCAAAGAAGTATCAAATTAACGCTATATAAATTCACTAAAACAAAAACAAGCACTGAATTGCTTTTCAACACTGTAGTATGTGAATTGGAGTGGCAGAATTTTATGGTGGTATTTGCAGGGAGGAAAAAAAAGTAATTACCAAATAAATTCTGAATGCCTAACATATGCATGACACTGTGCCAGTTGCAGGGAGCGTACAAAGACATATGACATGTCTTTTCAGAGATTATGGTTAGTTTTGGGGTTTCATATATTAATCATATACAGATGTCTGAAATGTATGGAGCATCTACTGTGTGCCAGTAAATGTGCAAAGCTTCTTTTGTGGATTCTCTCACACAAACCACAAAGCTACAAGGTAAGTACTTTTACATTGGACAGATGAGGAAATTGAGGTACAGGGAAATTAAACAACTTGTCCAAGAACACACAGCTGTTAAATGGTGCACCTGGGTTCAAACCTCAGTCCCTGTGAAAGATCTTAAGCACTTTACTATTAGTTGCATAAATAAATATATACGTACAATACAGGAATATGTCATTGCATTGAACCAATGACATAAAAATAAATGTACAAGATAATTATAAGGTTAATTTTTAGCTAATCTTGGTACAAAGTTAAGTTCATGATATTATAATTCTGGTGTTTAAATATTGAATGTATGGCCCGGATTAGTATAATCTTCATTAAAATTATATATTGATAAATGTTGTATTAATAAATTATGAGTCAGGAATGTTCTAAGCACAAAAATTAATCCATGCAAACAGTTTATGTGGTAAATAGATGGGAATCCATTTAAGAGTTGAAGCGGTTAAACCTTAGAGGATTTGAATAGCCACATTCCCCCATTTACATGGCCAGTGAGTTGCAGGGGTTGGCTTTTGATCCCAGTCATATAGCAGTAGTGGTCGCATTCATGTGTACTGCTTCCAGAGTCATTGTAGGAGCATACAAACTCATATTTAGACAGTGCATGCATTCCAGCAATGACTTGAGTCTTACCTTGTTTGGGGAATGAATAAAATACATTTTATGAGAACTTGGCAATATTATCTGAAAAACATAAAGAGAATAATTCACAAGGAAAGTATTATGAAGTTTTCCAAAGCAGGCTTCGCTTGTGGCTTCTAGATTAATGTGCTTGCATATTCTCTAAGCAGTGCTTTACTACAGACAGATTTTCGGTGTAAGCAGAAACAGGCTTAATTTAAGAAGGTACAAAGAGTGGTAGAGCACTTGTGTTCACTGCAGAGGTTGGCTGACATTTGTTATTGTAGTAAGAATTTGTAGAGCTGCCCTGAATATCTTTGAGATTCATTTATAATAAGACTGGGTACTTTACCATCTGCTATAAATATTTCCTAGGAGATTTAGTTGCTCAAGTTCCCGAGTTTCTGTAGTTTATTTCCTTCCTCTGACTGTTTATCTTTTGAAATAATTTCAATAGTCCAATCTGCCTAATTTGACTGATTTTGAGGGAACATTACCTGGAGGAGAAATTTAACAGTTTAACCCAGCCAGCCTTGGGTAGTATATCTGAATGTGCTACCAAAGGAGTGAAGAAATTGACCCCAGTTTTTAAAAATTAAAAGAAAATGATTTTGGGTAGGATAAATCTTGAAAGCTATCTTGGCAATGGAGCAAAGTGAGAGAAAGCATTATCCTGGAGCTCAAGGATCAACACTTTAATACAGCTCAATAGCAAAGGAGATGAGAACTGATTGTCATCTTCTACACGATGAGGAGGTACAGACAAATGCCTCCTTTTGAGAATGAATGAATGGAGTCCTCTCTAGGGATAACCAAAGTGGAATTCGACGGTCAGTTTTCAATCTCCTTGAGGATTTGATCCTAAATTGAGTATCTCACTGAGAGACAAGCCAGAACTCCACAAATGGACTCACTGACTTTCTCAGTTGGATTGTAAGGTTCTGAGAATCCTAGTCAAAGACTGAATTCTTATAAAATTAAAAACAAACAAATAAAAAACACTTTGGAGACAACATGAGAAAGTCCTGTTTCTTTTCCAAGTGCTAATTTTAAAAGTTTGATTGTTGTTGTTTTCCCTCTAGCGACCCCATGTGACAGAGTAAAACTGTCCCACAGGGTTTTCTAGTCTGAAATCTTTACAGACAGAGATCGCCAGGTCGTTTTCCGGTGGGGCCACTGGGTGGTTTAAGAACCACCAACCTTTTGGGTAGTAGCTAGTAGTCGAGGACTTAACCTTTGCACTGCCAGGGCTCTTTAAAGTTTTAATTACAATTATTTTATTTTACTACAGAAACATATTTTTCTTTCATAAATCACAGATATAACACAGAGTTAGTTAAAATCTACACATTTTCCTTCATAAAGGCAGAAGCCTTCATACAGCAATGAGCTCTAGGAACAGAAGTCCCTTGAACACACCCGTTTCAACTAAACTCATAGCTTTTGAATGATTCCAACTCAAAGCAACACTATAGGACAGAATAGAACTGCCCAATAGGGTTCCCAAGGCTGTAATCTTTACTGAGCCAACTGCCTCATCTTTCTCCAGCAGAGCAGCTGGTGGGTTTGAATCGTCAGCCTTTGGGTTAGCAGCTGAGCACTTAACCATTGTGCCACCAGGGCTCCTTCTTGAACACACAAGTCTTTTTGTGTTCATATATGCATTAGCAGCATTTTCTTTTTAGCCTTGGAAATACATCAATACATCATAAGGAGGCATTCTGATGGTGTTTATATAGGCCCTTAAAAATTTGAATATAAGCAAACCGTGTACTTAAAACATATTTAAGGTATACTGGAATACCCTGATACTACTTTGAGAAATGCACGTAGTTAAACTAAGCACTGTGGCAGTAATTCATGTTCATGGGGAAATTAGTCAAAGATTTTGCCAAGTTTGAGGCAGGAAAGGAAATAAAGGGCATACAGTATACTGCAAGTCACCTAGGCTAAACTGTATTTCTTATAAATCGACTCCCAGGGTATCACAACTTGCAGCCTCTCCATGTGCCTTCATTTTCTGTTCTTTCAAAGACCTGAGAGGCATTTATCGCCTCCTCCCTCCCACTGTGTCTGTCTCGCCCTCACTTCTGAACTCTTGCCTCTTCCCCATCTCTTCCTTCTGTCACTCTTTCTAATACTCTGCTGCAGCATCAACGGAGGGCAGGATGCATTTCATTCAGCTCTCAAGGCAGGCAGAGTCTCACTTGAGTTCATGCAGCATTTGTCATAACAAGGTTAAAATTACACAGAATGCTCCACTCTATTCCTTTTAGCTGAAGGATAACAGAGACAGATTTTAATATTCCCCTGTAGAGTGCTGCTTCAGAGAAAGCACATTTTTTGTATCCACTAATCCTGAATAAAGAGACTTAGTATTTAGTGTTGGTTTTGACATTAGCCAAGTGGCTTTGTTATTTATTTTCTTTAAGCCCTTATGCCCTTCTGTTAGTCTGGACTCGGATCATTCATAGATGAGATAGAACGGCCTCCTGCTAGCTCTAGCAGCAACAGGATAATAGGACCATGCAGGCAGGTTTTTATTTATTTATTTGGTCTGTGAGGATAAAAAAAATTGGGATCAAATGCAAGTCTAGACAATATCTACCAAATGGCAATCAGAATTTTAAGTTTAAATAAGAGGTAAGAGCATTGCACACTCCTCTTAAGTTCTCAACAGCAGTGGTTATTTTAAAAAGTCGAAAGGAAAAGAAAGATACTGGGAACTATATACAGTTCTGATGCACACCTTGTCTGGATGCCTATGGCAATGGTAATTGTGTCCTTTAGGCTGAAGAATCATGTTCCCCCTGAGAACAGAAATTCTTAAGGGAATTGGGGGATGCAAATCCCAAAACTGGGTTTTCACTAATCGCTATGACTTTTTCTTCCATGGTATTCTTCCTAAGTGGATTATTATTCCAAAGAAAGGAAGGGAGCAAGTTGAAAATTTTTGGAAAGCTCTGTAGATCAGGCATTTCTAATCAGAATGCAATTTATGAAGAGATACTTACAGCTATGCCAAGTGTTTATGCATATGATGGATCACATTGTCTGTCTCTGTTTTCCTGTTTTTTATCCAAGAGAGAGCATGTTTGTTATTACAAAAAGAAAAACTGTCTTAATGGGATTAAAGAAGCCTTCAAACAATACTCCAACAGATATGCCCATTAAATTAAAAGGCAGCACTGCCCATCCATCCCGGTGACATTGAGAAGGGTGTAGAAACCATAAAGCATTTAAGGTTTTTTTTTCATATATCCTTTTAGCATTGCTTTGAATAACTGCCTCTTTTCTCCAACTCCTTACCTTCTCTAACCACAAGATTTGATGCGACAGATGAAAGAGCTTAAGATCTGATGGCAAGGATGCTGACAAGGGTTGTTGTATCAGAGTGAGTGAGTCACATGATGGGTGATAACGGAATATCATTTCTTGCTTTTCAATTGTTGGCAAACTTTTCTATTTTAGAATTTAGAAGAAAAAGAAGGTTGCCTTCCTGTGAGAGTATAGAAGAATTTAACTCAACTCATTAAACACTTATTGAATATATGAAACTCATGGATAGGAAAGAAAATTGATATAAGATGAATACTATTCTCAAGGAGTTAAATCTTCTTCCAAGAAGAACTCTAACAGACTATAGTCAAAAAACGATCTTCTCTAGAGCAAAGTATGATTTTTTTTTTGTCTCCTAAATCCAATGTAATAACTATACTATAGAAGAATCATTTAAGAACTGAGATAAAATTGTGAAATAAATTCAGAACTATTGTGAAATTTCATTGAGCATATGTACTGGCAGCAGATATTATACAGAACTTAAATGCATCTAATTCTATTGGAAGGCAGAAGACACTGGCTTTATATATGCCCTTATTAACTGCTCACAAAATCCTCTGTATTTATATGGAATTCTAGAGGGAACCACAACTAAATTAATTAAGTTACTATTTATGTACATACCTTAAAGACACAAAACCAAGAGGACAAAACAAATCTACACAAATCAAGAATTATTAAGATTTATTTAGGAAATTGTGGCCAGGACTTAATAAAGTATCTGTTTGCTTGACCATAATAAAACACCATAAGATGGCTTTAAAAGGGTGACTTTAAAGAACAGAACTTTATTTTCTCACAGTTCTAGAGCCTAAACATAAAAATTAGGGCCTCAGCATGTCAATTCCTTCTGTGAGCCTCTCTCCTAGTTTCTGGTGACTGCCAGCAATCCTTGGCATTCTTTTGCTGCTTACCTCCTCTCTGTGTTTGTACTCTCCTTTGTAAGACACCACTCAAAGGGATTAAATTTAGGACCTACCCTATTTTTCTCTGACTTCACTAACATAACAAAAGAAATTCTATTTCCAAACAGGATCAAATTCACAGGTAGAGGAGTTAGGACGTCAACATATATTTTGGATTTAATCCATAACATAAAGAGATCTTGATATTTTTATAGGAATAAGTAGAAGGATGAAAATAGTCCAAAAATGAATTCTTTAACTCTTAAATATTCTCAATTACATATCTGGAAGCTTTGTAATTAATCTTAGGAACAGACACATATGTAGGTGAAAATAGGTATGTAGCCATACTAACAGACAGTCCACTTCTGTAGTAGCCAAAAACATTTTTGAAAATAGAATAGGAAAGAAAGTTGAATGGAGAAAAGATGTTTAACAAAAAAACATCAAACACATATAGTAAGAAGCAGAAATGAGAGCATGTAGCTAACAAAGTAAAAGTTGTCTCAGGTTCTAAATTTCCAAATCCCAACCCCCAAGTTTCCCCAAAATGCCAAGCTTTGAGTGACCTACACCTTCTTCTCAGAAGCCACTGCCATATGCTATTAGTGTTCTGCTGTATGCTATTAGTCGCACAGAATACCTCTGGTATATTGTGAGGGGACTATGCAAGTGTATGAGTGCCAGGGGGTGGTTATCAAAGAAGAATTTCAATCGTGGTAATGAGCTGGTCAGTAAATTCTCTGTTTCAGCTAGGATAGTCAAGGAATGGATGTGCTAACTTAAACAGATTAAATGAGGAAAAGCCTCAGGAAATGGTATTAGATATAAATGATGAAAAGGAATCAGTCATATGACTGATATTCCTGATAGCAAACAGTATGTATAAAGAGTCAGAGGTGGGAAGCAAACTGGTGTATCTGGGGGGAAAAAAATCAGATACCATTTCCCTATAAGATATGGCTTAGAGAACAAGAAAAAAAAAATTCTATTGAGTCTATTCTGACTCATAGTGACCCCATATGTGTTAGAGTAGAACTGCTCCATAGGGATCTTTTGTTTGTAACCTTTATAGAAGCAGATCACCAGGCCTTCCTTCCATGGTAGCACTGGGTGGGTTTAAACTGCCAACCTTTGAGTTAATAGATGAGTGGACAAACTGTTTGTACCACCCAAGGACTTATAGCTTTGATAGTTGTTTTTGTTAGGTGCTGTCAAGTCAGTTCCCACTCATAGCGACCCTGTGTACAACAGAATGAAACACTGCCCGGTCCTGTGTCATCTTCACAATCATTGCTACGCTTGAACCCATTGTTGCAGCCACTGTGTCAATCTATCTCATTAAGGGTCTTCCTATTTTTGATGACCCTCTACTTTACCAAGCATGATGTCCTTCCCCAGAGACTGGACCCTCCTGATAACATGTCCAAAGTATACGACACAAAGTCTTACCATCCTCAATTCTAAGGAGCATTCTGTCTGTACTTCTTCCAAGACAGATTTGTTCCTTCTTCTGGCAGTTTACTATATATTCAACATTCTTCACCAGCACCATAATTCAAAGGCATCAATTCTTCTTTGGTCTTCTGTATTCATTGTCCAGCTTTCTCATGCATATAAGATGATTGAAACGACCATGGCTTGGGTCAAGTGCACTTTAGTCCTTAAAGTGACATCTTTGCTTTTTAACACTTAAAGGACTCTTTTGAGCAGACTTGCCCAATGTAATACGTCATTTGATTTCTTGACTGTTGCTTCCATGGATGTTGATTGTGGATCCAAGCAAAATGAAATCCTTGCCAACTTCAATCTTTTCTCCATTTACCATGATGTTGTTTACTGGTCCAGTTGTGATGATTTTTGTTTTCTTTTTTGTTTTATGTTGAGGTGTAATCCATACTGAAGGCTGTAGTCTTTGATCTTCATCAGTAAGTGCTTCAAGTCCTCTTCACTTTCAGCAAAATTTTTAGATTTGACTTGTGAAGACTTTGAAAAATAGAAAGTAGGATGAGTAATAAATTAAAATGATAATTTCTGGAATGACTATATAAAATTTTTTTGGTGGTGATTTGTAAACGTGTGTTTATGTGTCTGCACTAGAAGTACATTCCCTAAAGAAAAGACTAACCTTTTATTGTTCAGACTTTAAATATGTACATCTTTCCTGATCTTAGATTTTATTACTCTCTTGCCTCCATCAGACATATAACATAATGTCATACCACAAACATAGCCTCAAACCACAAATAATATTATTTGCTACTTGAATGAGGGCACAGTGAATCAAGGAACAGTGAGGGAAAAATAGGAATCTAAAGTCAAATAAAAGGATAAATTCACATCCTTTTCTAATACTTCTTTCCAAGTACTTCCTTCTGGTTTGGTCAGCATTGACTTTCTCTACTTTCTGCATGCATGCACTCACACACACACACACACATACACACACACACACAGGAACACAGAAATGTGAATGGGAAATTAAGAGCAAGCAGATTGGTGGTTGTCCATGGTATAGTGT
Source organism: Loxodonta africana (assembly GCF_030014295.1). Taxonomy (NCBI): domain Eukaryota; kingdom Metazoa; phylum Chordata; class Mammalia; order Proboscidea; family Elephantidae; genus Loxodonta; species Loxodonta africana. Next base: position 54,015,977 of record NC_087357.1, on the reverse strand, counting down.
TTAAATTTTATTTTGATTCATTAATGGAGCTATAAAACTTTCATTATAAAGCATGAGTGAGGGAAAAAAAATCCCAAACTTCAAGAAGACCATTAACTATACTTGTATTATTACTAAGCCCATAAACCTTAACAGATAAACAGAGAAAAGATAATTGACAAATTATTTACGGAACTCTCCCTAGTATACAATTTTTTAAGGCTGCCAGTGGATTTCCAGATAGATCTGGCAGATGATTAAGTGAATCAATTCATTTAGAAAATATAAAAACAACTCACCAAGCCCCATATTGTTATAAATATCATAGTAGAATGTATGCTGGATTCTCTAGAGAAGCAAAACCAGCGAAGTGTATAAATACATACAGAGAGATTTATATAAAGGAAATGGCTCACTGGGTCATAGAGGCTGGAAAGTCCCAAGTCCATGGGTCAGGCTGGAGGTTTCTGCTAACTCACATAGTTATAGGGGCTGGTGAAACCAAGATCAGCAGGTCAGACAGCAGACCTCTTGCTCAAAGGCTGTGGAGGTTGACAAATCCCAAGATTAGCAGGTAAGCTGCTAGCTCAAGTCCCAAGAACCAGTGGAGGAGCCAGCTGCAGAATCCAGAGTGAGCAAGAGCCAACAAGGTTTGCCAAAAAACCCCACCTTTATTGAATGCAAGCTGCAACCCCAAGGGAAATCCCTTTCAACTGATTGGCTGAGCATAACAGATCTCATTGTTGAGGTGATTGTATTATTACATAGTTTCCAAACTACATAACTGCCAAACCACTGAGAATCATGTCCCACATAACCTTTAGCATTACAGTCCACCCCTTATAAACTTGGCACCCATACACATCTCTAAATAAAAACAATTATAAAGTCATACTTGCATCTAATATGATACAATTAATACACATACCAAAAATGCACTAGTCCTGTTTGTATCGTATATTTTATAAATGATGAAAACAAAAATATTTGATGAACGCATACAAGGAAGAAAAACTTGTAACAATTACAGTCCTCATTTCTACAATTGGTCACATGGTTGTAGCTGGTATTTAGAACCACGTTTTTCTACCACCCAGTCCGTGTTCCATTTACCCTCAGCAAGCACCTCTGCTGGTCATGAGTCTTTACCTGGTGGGGTGACACAAACTTTCGTTCTTGAAAGATCTGAGCCATTATTACTCATGCTGGAATTGGGTTGCTGTTGTTTTCCATTGACTTTAATCACAAGGCATGGTAGTGCTAAGAGAAATACTAAGGAATCTCCCATGTTATAGACATATTCTTCTTTACTTCTGACTTAGACATCTAGTGCTGCTATAACAGAACTATCACAATGGGATGGCTTCAACAAACAGAAGTTTATTCTCTTACAGTCTAGTTAGCTAGAAATCCAAATTCAGGACATCAGCTCCATGGGAAGGCTTTCTCTCTCTGTTGGCTCTGGAGGAAGGTCCTTGTCATCAATCTTCATCCGGTCTAGGAGCTTCTCAGTGCAAGGACTCAGGTCTAAAGGACACACTATACTCCCAGTGTTTCTTTTTTGGTGGTACGAGGCCCCTTGTCTCTTTGCTTGCTTCTCTCTTTTCTATCTCGAAAGAGATTGGCTTAAGACAAAATCTAATCTTGTAGATCTCTTCAACATAACTGACACTAATCCATCTTATTAACATCATAGTGATAGGATTTACAATACATAGGAAAATCACATCAGATGACAAAATGGTGGACAATTACACAGTACTGGGAATCATAGCCTACCCAAGCTGATATACATATTTTTGGGGGACATGATTCAATCCATGACAACCTCCATTATGTAATATCAATCCAATTTCCTATTGGTAATCAAGATCAATCACACCAGGCAATACAGTAACTCCCTTCTTTGCCTGTTGATCCAGAGGTATAAGGAGCCCAAAGTGGCTGGGTGGCATTCTTAACTTCCAGTTCAATGGAATCAGTGTAATGTCTCCTGGAGGTAGCATTCCTCCTTTGGAACTAAGACCTCTAGGCCTGTAGAGCATAGGGTCGTGGGGGTGGGAAGCAAAAATTTTGCAAGTGGGTCAGTAGGGGTGATAGTGATTGATTCCATTCCCATTTCCACCCCTTGATTCCTGGACCTATGAATCCTTGCTATGGGAGAAATAGCACCATATATTGGACACTGGTTTAGAGCATACACAGCCTCCTACGAAACATGGCCCCAACCCTACAAGGTATTGCCACCTATCTGGCACAATAGAAGGGCATTACATTGTTCTATCAAGCCAGCTGCTTCAGTGTGATGGGAAACATGGTAAGAACAGTGAATTTCATGAGCATGGGCCCTTTGCAGCACTTGATTTCCTGTAAAGTAAGTCCCTTGATCTGAGGTGATGCTGTGTGGAAAATCATAACTGTGGATAAGGCATTCCGTAAGCCCACAGAAGGTTTTAGCAGAAGCACTGCATGCAGGGAAGGCAAATCCATATCTGGAGTAATTGTCTATTCCAGTAAGAACAAAATGATTCCCTTTCCATCATAAAAGCAGTCTGATGTAATCAACCTGTCATCAGGTTACTGGATGATCACTTCAAGGAACGGGGCCATATCAGGGACTCGGTGTTGGTCTCTGTTGCTGGCAGATTGGGCACTCAGCAGTGGCTATAGCCAAGTCAGCCTTGGTGAGTGGAAATCCATGTTGCTGAGGCCATTCATAACCTTCACCCTGCCACCATGGGCACTTTGTTCATGAGCCCATTGGGCAATGACGGGAGCAGCTGGGGAAACAGGGTGACTGATTTCCACAGAATGTGTCATCCTATTCTCTTGATTGTTGAAATCCTCCTCTGCTGAGATCACACTTTGGAGAGCATTCACATGAGACACAAATATCCTCACTTCTTTGGCCCATTCAGAGAGGTCAAACCACATACCTCTTCCCCAAACCTCCTTGTCACCAATTTTTCAATTATGGTCCTTCAAAGTCCCTGACCATCCAGTCAAACCATTGGCCACAGTCCATCAATCAGCATACAATTGCATATCTGACCATTTGTCTTTCCAAGAAAATGAACATCCAGGTTTACTGCTCAAGTTCTGCTCATTGGGAGGATTGCCTTCAGGGAGGTCCCTACAAGGGGCTGTAGTTCTATGGCTGTTCACTTTCGAGTATTGCCTGAATATTGTGTAGAGCCATCTGTAAATCCAGCACCAACTTTCTCTTCTTCAGTCAACTGATAAGAAACTTCCCCAAGAGGCCATAGTTGAAGACTGGGAAAGGGCAGATAAGGGGACAGAAGTGGAGACCATGGGCATTCGGGGCACTTCCTCGTGCAACTTACTTGTGCTTTCAGGTCCTCCTCAGGCCTGATTTTGTATATACCACTACCATGTGATGGTTGAGTGCTGCTGTGCACATCTGACTTTATGACTCTGTGGGTCAGACAACACCCAGTTCATGATGGACAGCTCAGGCCACATGGTGACTTGGTAGCCCATGGTTAAGCATAAGGCCCAGTAAAAAGCCAAAAGTTGTTTCCCAAAAGAAAAGTAGTTATCTGCAGAGGATGTCAAGGCTTTGCTCCAAAATTCTAAGAGTCTGTGCTGTGATTCACCAATAGGAGCCTGACAAAGACTCCAAACAGCATTTCTATCTGCCACTGATGCTTTAAGCTCCATTAGTTCAGCCGGATCATATGGCCCACACAGCAGAGCCCCTGAGACGGCAGCATGAACCTTTGCAGAATCTTCTCTTGGTCTGGATTCTGCTCAAAATAAGCAGCTTGTGGAGTCACTTGATAAATAGGCTGGGGTAGCACACCCAAATGAGGGATATATTGCCTGCAAAATCTAAAGATGCCCACCAAGCATTGTGTCTCCTTTTTAGTTGTGAGAGCAGACAACAGATGCAATAGATTATCCTTCACTTTAGAAGGAATATTGCAGCATGTCTTATATACTGGACTCCTAGAAATTTCACTAAGGTGGAAGGCTCCTGAATTTTTGTAGGATTAATTTCTCACCTTCTAGCATGCAAATGTTTTACCAATAAGTCAAGACTCATTGACACTTCTTCCTTACTATGTCTTGTGGAAGGTAAAGGCAATCAAGATCTCTGTAGATTAAATTATTACATAGGGCTAGATAGTTGATATAGCCCTCAAGTAAGACAATCAAGGTGTATTTCTGGCCTTGCCAGCTGAAGGCAAACTGCTTCTGGTGTTACTTAGAAACAGGTATGGAGAAAGAGGCAAAAAGGCACTAGCCAGATCAATAGCTGCATACCAGGTACCAGGAGATGTATCAATTTGTTCAAGCAATGCAACCGTTATCTGGAAAAGCAGCTGCAATTGGAGTAACCACTTGGTTAAGTTTTTGATAATCTACTATCATTCTCCAAGATTCATCTGGTTTTGTTGTTGTTGTTTATTGCAAAGGCCAAATAGGTGAGTGGAATGGGAATGTATGGGAATCACCATCCCTGCCTCCTTCAGGCCCTTGATGGTGGCACTAGTCTCTGCAACCCCTCCAGAAATACAATATTGCTTTTGGTGTGCAATTTTCCTAGGCAGGGGCAGTTCTAATGGCTTCCACTTGTCTTTTCCTACCATAACAACCCTTACTCCACTTGTCAGGGATCCAATGTGGGTGCTCTGCCAGTTGCTGAGTATGTCTATTCAAATTATGCTTTCCAGAACTGGGGAAATCACTACAAGATGAGTTCGGGAATCCACTGTGAGTGGAACCTGAACTAAGACTCCGTTAATAAGCTGACCTCCATACACTCCTGCTTTGACTGATGGACCACAGTGACATTTCAGGTCTCCTGGAATTAGTGTCAGTTGAGAGCCAGTATCCCTGAAAAGTCTGATTATTTCTTTTTCCCCACTGAACGGTCACTCTCGTAAAAGGCTGTATGTAGACCCCTTTGGGCCAGGCTGGAAGAAGGATTAACAGTATAAATTTTTGGCAGTGTAGTGGGGTCCTTCCTCAGGAGGACATGACCTCCTCTTCATAAATGGATTGTGGGTCTACAAACTGGCTCAAGTCTGGGATTTGATTGAGGGGCCATGACTCTCTATCCTGGTGATTCAAGTTAGGCTGCCATTCACTTGGCCTAGAATTCTTCTGCTTGTACAAATCGAGTAAATATTTAGTAGATTTCCTGTCTATTTTACTCCCAGGGACACCATAACTAAGTACCCAATGCCTTAAGTCCATACGAGTCAGACTATTCTATTGCGGTGACTCAGCTGTCCATTATGGTAATCATTCCCATCTTGTCTTTGTTGACTGAGTGCCACCACTTGGCCCCTACCACCACGGGGTCCAATCAGCTCCATTGTAGTTAGGTGTCTTAATTCAGTTAGGGCAGTTCCCACTGTCAAACCTGATTTACATAAAATAGCAATCAGCAGTCTTCAAGAATGCTGGGGCTCCTTTCACAAATTTGTTCCTCACCATTGTGGTAAAAGTTGTGTCCTCTGGGACTGGGTCTGTGAGTCTAACCTGATAAAATTCACTCTAGCATGCCAATTTCCCTAAGCATTTGGATTCCTTCTTCTACAGTATACCAAGGCAGGTGTGGCACTTCAACTTTATTTAGCATAATTCATGCTTCAGTGACCCAACCAAATAAACTATGAGATCCTTTTCTAAACTCTTGAGCTGAAACATTAAATGAAGAATCTGTGCTTCCCACCAAACCCACTGCCATCGAGTGGGGTGCTTAGTGGGCCCATATGAATAAACTCAGGCTAATCCCACTGTATATTTCTTATACCATTATCCTACATCTTTAATAGCTTTTCCCACACATATTCCCCAGGTTTCTGTTTGCACATATTAGAAGAGTCAAGCAGTTCTTTGGAGCAGAGCGTATCTCCTCCTGGGTCATGCTTAGTACTTCACCTTTTGGGGCTCACTGGGACTTAAATCTAGTTATAGGTCTAGAAGCCAAAACTGGTGGTTGGAATGTGTTTTGAGAACATTAAGCATTATCTTATAAGGCATCTGCCTCAGGTGATGTCCCGGGCAATGACTCAGAAAAGGCTCTTCAGACATAGCTTGGTTAATCTCATCAGATGAGGAGGGCCGGGGACAGATGACTTTACTGGAGAGGGTGGATTAGCAGACAAAGATGGGGTAATCTCTTCAAATGGGAGTGAGAGGGCTGTTTCTATTGGTAGGAGTTAGTCAAAGGAATTTAGGGGCTCAGTATCCCTAGCTTTGTGATTATCTGGCCATATAGCCCCATTCTGAGTTTCAGGATCCCACTTCTTCCCAATCAATGTCTTCACTTTAACTTCAGAAATCACTTGAGTTTGGGAATTCAGTTGGCATTGTAATTCAGCGACTCAGGCAAGAAGGCAGGTAAGCTCCTACCTCAGATCTCAAAAACTGCAGGTTAAATGAACAGGAGTCAACTGCAGGATCCAGAGTAAGCAAGAGGCACCAAGCTTTGCCAGAAAGCTCACCTATATTGATGTGAGCCACACCTCCAAGGAAACTCCCTTTTAACTGATTGACTGCTCATAACAGATTTCATCATTATTACATAACTACCAGACTGCATCATAAATGCTAAACCACTGAGAATCATGGCTCAGTCAAGTTGACACAAAACCTTAACCATCATACAGGGCAATGGTTACTAGTACAGATTGGGAGTTATCGGACACTAAGCTAGAGGAAGAACTTCTGAACATTGTAATACAGGAACAAGCAAAGGTTTAGAGAGAGTTATATATGTTTAAGGTTCAGTATTATATAATTATCACCTTCTGGAATAAAGAGTCATAAATTCAGAAGATCAAGAAAAACATCTAACCCTTTTTTAATTGTTGAAAGTATACACAGCAAAACATGCACAATTCAACAATTTCTACACGTACAATTCAATGACATTGATTACATTTTTCAAATTGTGCAACCATGTTCTTGATCCTTTTCCAAATTGCTTCTTCCTCATTAACATAATCTCACTGTCCTGCCACCCCCAAGCTTCCTATCTAATCTTTTAAGGTGCTGTTATCAATTTGATCCCATATAGATAGTTCTTAAAATAACACACAGGTTCAAAACACAGTAGTCTCTGTACACAAGGCTACGGCTGCTTCTCAATGAGTTGTCTCCTCCCATTTCCAACTTGGGTCACAGCTGGGATTTCATGTCTAAATCCCCAAGTATTGTCCTTGGCATTTCTTCCCCAAGGGGGTTTTCATTTCTAGCCATCCATTTGATCTCACCATTCACCAGCAGATTTCTATGGGGGAGTTTCCATTATATTCATATCCTTGAGTAGAAATTTTCTAATCAACATAAAATGCTGATTCAAAATGAGATGTGTTATTCAGAATTAACCATTGTGACTTAAATTCATGTTTCAGTTAGTTACTCTATGTATAGTTGTTGGCAGGTTCCAATTAAATGTAAACATTTAATTGCCTTCTTATCTTTCCAGATATTTTACTGCTTAAATTTGAAGAAAGTTTAGAATATTGTGGAATCTCTTTACAGCTTTAATGGAGTGAACTTTGGACCATAGTTACCATGTTGTTAGTAGCCATCAAGTTGATTTCAACTCATAGCAACCCCATATGGCATAGTAGCACTGCCTCACAGAGTTTTCTAGGCTGTAAAAGTCTTTATGGGAGCATATGTCCAGATCTTTCTCTGGGGAGCCCCTAGGTCAGTTCAAAACACCAACCTCTGAGTTAGCGACCCCGTGGCACCACCAGGGTTCCTTACAGTTACTATATGTTAGTATAATTCCTCTTCTCACTGCAGAGATTCTGAGCAGACTCATTTATTTCCTCCTTAAAATGCTGCCAAATGGGGTGGAGTATCCATCAGATAGAAAATACACAAATGAATATAATATTTGTTATTAACAAATTGATGTCTGAACAATGATACTCAAGCAGACTGCAGGAATTCACTATTAACATGTCAAGAAACCTCTTTTGACTGAATAATACATTTATAGAAGGAAGGGAAATCAATTTTACCAGTCCAAACATATTTGAATGACAGATCAGTGTATAATTTTGAATGAGTCATTTCTTACTCTGTCTCCACTGAAGCTGAAACTAACATATTCACATTATTAGTTGTAAACACAAAACAAAAGGACATGCTTGAGATTTGCTTCTGGCAGGATAATGACAGAATTTCACACACTTAAAAATACAAATATTTGCTTTTATCTTCTTACAGAAATTCTGGAAGTGTTCCATTTCCATCCTTTTTTTAAAAAAAGAAAATATGCCACCAGTTTTTTTCTTGGATTTCTGTTTCCAGTGTGCTTCTTGTCTGCACATGAAAACAAACAAGCTTAGCCTGATAGAAAAAACACATTTTCTAATGAAAAAGAGAAAGTTGAAAGTGCTAATGGCTGTCACCTCTGAATGGTTGCCAAGATACTATGATATACCTACCTCAGGGGAAAACACAGATAATAAGAAGGAAATAAGGTGCTGAGTTACAAGTGGATTTCAGACTGAGATGTCACTCAGAATGGTTCTTAACATGCCACAAGCATCAGAACAGCAGACAAATGTACAAAGAAGCAGCACTGGCCTCTGTATACGGTATCTATATGTTTACTTCACCCTAGGCAGTTGTGGTTTACCATGGTGTCTTGATGTCCTAACTGATTAAGTATCTTTCTCTCCCAATTCACTTTCAAAGAATCCCAGTTTAGACAAGATATTATATTAGCACCCTAATTCTGTATGGAGTCCTGGGTGGTGCAAACAGCTAATGCAGCTAATGGAAAGGTTGGATTTTTTAGTCCACTCAAAGGCACCTTGAAGAAAGTCATAGAGATCTACTCCTGAAAAACAAAACAAACAAAAACAGCCAATGAAAACCCTTTGGAGTATTACAGGGTCGCCATGAGCCAAGGCCGCCTTGAGGGTAACTGGTGGTAGTGTTAGCTTAAAAGTAACTAACTCTGGGCTCAAATCCCAGCTTCAGTACTTAATATGTAAATATTTTTGTAAAAGTCGCATAACTTCTTGGAGATCCACTTTCCTTATTTGCCAAACTGTAGCAATGATACCTAATAAATAAGATTATGCAAGGGTTAAATAAAGTGATTTCTATGAGAAATGTCCAGCATATTACCTGGCACAGCTCATTGCCATTGAGTCAATTTTGACTCCTAGCAACCCTATAGGACAGAGTAGAACCGCCCCATAGGATTTCCGAGGCTGTAAATTTTTAAGAATGAAGACTGCCACATCTTTCCCCAATGGAGAGGCCGATGGGTTTGAATCACAGACTTTTGGGTTAGCCACCCGGTGCCTAACCAGTGTACCACCAGGGCTCCTTTTACCTGGTAGCAAGTTAGTGCTAAATATCATGCTAAATGTTTTACCTGTGTTATATCATATAATTCTCAAGTAGTTGTATGACGTAAGTATTGTTATTTTATATGGAGTAAATGGTTAGTTCCTTTTCCTTTAAGGTCAACATTCAGCAGCCTTCTTTATTTGATATATTTACAATCAATGGATGCTGTTTTTTTTTTAGTATGTGAGAGGAATATATACCCAGGGATGTATTATCTAATAAACAAGGTATGCACGGGCTTACCTGTCTTTACTTAACTAATCGGTAGTGCACGATATCACCTGTTTTTCACCATATCAAAGATGTGAAATCCTTATGCATTTGTAATTAGTAAGCAAACACAGATAAACCCATGTGTACCTTGCTTGTTGGTTAATCCACCCCTGTATATACCCAACACTTTTATGCACTCATCGACAAGTACTTTATTTCTTAAATTGCTTTAGTTGATCTCACATTCTGAATGAACAAATCATGCTCTTTGTTAGATCAAAGTCCAATAAAACATTCACATGATAAACCTAGGATTTAGGCTCCAGAGGTGCAGGGACCCTCACCCACAAATATTAAAAAAAAAAAAAAAAAAAAAAAGATCAATTTCCCTAGATTGAGTGTTATGTCAGCTCCTTTGAATATTGATGGAGCCCTTGTGGCACAGTGGGTAAGAGCTTGGCTGCTAACCAAAAGGTCAGCAGTTTGAATCCACCAGCTATTCTTTGGTAACCCTATAGGGCAGGTCTGCTCAGTCATATAGGGCCACTATGAGTCAGAATTGACTCAAAGGCAGCGGGTTTTGGTTTTAAATATTGATAAGACATGAAATCCACATTTCTATCCTGGATGTAAATAAACAGATTATAAACCAACAGGTAATGGTTAGGATTTCACATTAAAAGTCAGAATTGATATAAAATTTGAAAAACCTTAGGGAAGATTAAGAGCATAAAATATATGTGAGAATTGAAAAACCGTGTTAGGGAAATTTGTCACAAACTAAAAAAACAAAAAATAAAATAAGATGGGAGAGAAATAACGCGAAACATAGATAACATTAAGGAAATGGAGATGAAATAATTGAAACGTAAACCTCACTGAGAAACTAGTTATTACATGAAGCAACTCAAAGTATGGAGATGAACTGTTACAGGATGGATCAATACTGATGAGAAACTATGGTGTTTCATCAGTCGGTGAGAGAAAAATGATGATAATTTTGTACAGAACATTAAAGTTAAGAAATGCTCAAATGAAAATATGGAGACCTGGGTTTAGGTGAGGGATATAAAAGAGGGATATATTGAAAAGGAAGAGGACTTTTCATTTATATGTTTAACAAAATTCTGGATAAAAGCTAGTCCAGAGGATTTCTGATAAGCAAGCAGAAAGGTTCTGGCTATGTAGCATTTGAAGCCTGAAGGGATACACAGTTATTAAAAGACTGGAGGGGAACAACATATAGGGCAACATAAACAGGGGTTGTATTTATGCAAACAGAGGTGTTGGAGCATCTTGTGGCTCAAAGATGATTAGGTAGGAGAACAGCAGGGAAGTGTAGCATTATGATGTCGGATAGAAGGAAAGAGTCTGAAGCCAGTGAAAGATCAAGAAGACAGGTGCTGTATGCACAAGGTAGTTCAAGGTCAAAGAGACATGTGAGAAAATGGCAGCTGAGTCAAGTGACTTGAAGAACTGAGGCAGATATGGGGTTCTAGGAAGAGTAATTTAGGAGTATCTGTCCGTGGGAAAACGAAAATGTGGCAACCATTTGTTGATGATTGGCTTTTGAGTTTTATAATCGCTACTGGATAAAAAGAAGAAACCTCCATGGAGACTGTAAACTTTCTAGTTCTGAGGCAAAATAAATCTGAACAGGTGAGAAAGGGGCTGAAAAAATAACTAACAACAGGGTTAGAGGGAGATACCCATAAAATAATAACATGGCACACAAATAGCAAGGCCAAAATTTGAAGACATCATGCTGAATGAAAAAAGTCAATCACAAAAGGACAAATATTGTATGACCTCACCTACAGAAAAAGATAAGAACGGTAAATGTATAGAGACCACAATGTATTAGTGGTTACCAGGGGTGGATGGGAGGGGGGAAGGGAGAAACATTCATTGCTTGTGGAGCGCTAAGTTTCTGTTTATGGTTATGGGAAATTCTCATTCATTAAGAGTAATGGTTGCACAACTGATTGGTGTAATTGATGTCACTAAGTTGTATGCCTATAAAAGTTGAATTGGCAAATGGTGTGTGATATATATTTTTATAAGAAGGACGCCAAAAAAAAAAAAAAAAAAAACATAGCTACTGAGGCTGCTTATGTACAACCAAATATCTCATCAGACTTGGTTTCTTGGTTTGGAGGTTTAAGGTCATGGTTTCATCAGACATCCCAGTTAATTGACCTAATACTGTGTTTAGTGGTTCTGTTCTTCCACCTAGTTTGTTATGTAGTACCTGGGGTCTTAAAAGCTAAGCTTACAAGCAGCTATCCAAGGTTCAACAATTAGTCTCTATCAGCCTGAAACAACAGAGAATGAAGAAAAGTCAGGGACAGGAAGAGAAAATAGAACGTATGGCTAATTGCCTGCACGAACAACTGCCTTCTTCGCCATGAGACCAGAACTGAATGGTGCTCGGCTACCATTACTGAACTTTTCGATCAAAGATTCTATAGAAGAATCCTGATGCATGGGGGTAAAATGTGGAACAGAATTTCAAATTCTCACAAAATCCAGAATTTCTGGAGCCACAGAGGCTGAATGAACTTCCAAAACTATTTCCCTGAGATAATCTTTAAACCTTAAACCAAAAATATTCCCTGAAGTCTTCTTTAAACCAAGCAAGAGTTTAGCTTAATTAGTAAAGACTGTCTGCCTTAAGCATTGCGCTCTCTTAAAGAACTATCTATATGGGATCAAAATGACAACAGAACTCAAAAGCCTAGATAGGAAGCTTAGAGAGGCAGTGAGTTTATGTTAATAGGTGAGGAACATTTTGAAAAAAGAGGGTGAAGATGGTTGTACAACTTGAATAATGTAATCAATGTCACTGAATTGTACATGTAGAAATTGTTGAATTGGTGCATGTTTTGTTGTATATATTTTCAACAATAATATAAGAAAATGCTAATTAAAGTCCAACCAGAAAAGCCAAACCCACTGCCATAGAGTCAATTTTGAGTCATAGCAACCCTGTAGAAAAGAGTAGAACTGCTCCATAGGGTTTCCAAGGAATGGCTGGTGGGTTCCAACTGCCGACATTTTGGTTAGTTGCTGAACTCTTAACCACTGTGCCACCAGAGCTCCAATAAGAGCCTAGGAAGGGTTATATCTGATGATGGTTAAACATTGATACAACTACTGTGAAAACTTGCAACTCTTACCTGTACTCACTTTTTTTTTTTTTAAGTACTTATATAAAGGGAAGAGTAGATAATTGAATCACATTCAAAACACAATACCAAAAGTGTTTCAAATATATCATTACCAATAATAAAAGTTCACTTAAGGTTTTCAAGATATTCTAAAAAACTCACTCAAATATGAGCATATCAGTTTCAATTGCTAACCAGCTGTCAAAATAATAGAAAATTATGGTTGCCCATCTTCCTATTGTCATGAATTTGAAAATCTACAACGAAAAGGCTATGAAAAGTATCTGTGAAACTGAGCACATAACCTCTGGTAGAGGGTTAGAGGCTATGAGTGAAGCGTGTGAAAACAATAACTCGTAACAACTCAATGTGCAGATAAAGCATGCTGAACAGAAACAACAAGGACCAAAAAAAAAGAGTCACAAACCCATGTGACAAAAAATTATGTGGACAATAAAACCTCAGGAAAAAGTGACAACCACGATGAAGAACGAACATACCTCCCAAAGAATTTGCCGGTTTTCTCCAGAGACAAACAAACGCATTGCCATTGAGTCAATTCTGACTCATAGCAACTGTTTTAGTCATCCAGTGCTGCTATAACAGAAATACCGCAAGTGGATGGCTTTAACAAAGAGGAATGTATTTTCTTACAGTCTAGTAGGTTAGAAATCCAAATTCAGGGTGTCAGCTCCAAAGGAAGTCTTTCTCTCTCTGTCAGCTCTGGAGAAAGGTCCTTGTCATCCATCTTCCCTTGGTTTGGGAGCATCTCAGGGCAGGAACCTCAGGTCCAAAGGACACACTCTCCTCCTGGTGCTGCCTTCTTGGTGGTGTGAGGTCTCCAACTTTCTGCTTACTTCCCTTTCCTTTTATCTCTTGAGAGAGATAAGGTGGTGCAGGCCACACCTCAGGGAAACTCCCTTTATGTTGGATCAGGGATGTGGCTTGGTGAGAGTGTTAAAATCCCACCCTAATCTTCCTTAACATAAAATTACAATCATGAAATAGAGGACAACCACAGAATACTGGGAATCATGGCCTAAACAAGTTAATACGCACATTTTGGGGGTGACATAATTCAATCCATGACAGTGATCCTACAGGGCAGAGTGGAACTGCCCCATAGGGTTTCCAAGGAGTGTCTGGTGGATTCAAACTGCCAACCTTTTGGTTAGCAGCTGTAGCATTTAACCACTACACCACCAGGGTTTCCTTTCTCAAAAGAGTAAACTTAAAAAAAAAAAAAAAGAATTACTGCTTTAACTTATCGTGCCTTTAATAGTTAATAGTTACCCAATCTAATTGCTTTCCAGGCTATTCTGACTCATGGTGATCTCATGTGTGTATAGAAAGGTGCTCCATAGAATTTTCAATGGTTGAAATTTTCAGAAGTAGGTAGCCAGGATTTTCCTCCAAGGCTGCTCTGGTGGAATTGAAGCACCAACCTTTCAGTTAGCAGCAGAGAGCATTACCCGTTTGCACCACCCATGGATTCCTTATACAGTTCCCCAAATACCCCTGGGAAAAATTGTGTGTGATATGTCTAGGCAACTCTTATGGAAAAAAAAAAATACATCTGTTGCCATCAGGTTGATTCTGATTCATAGCGACCCTATGGACAGAGTAGAATTGCCCCATAGGGTTTCCAAGGAGCAGCTGGTGGATTCGAATTGCCGACTTTTTGGTTAGCAGCCATAGCTCTTAATCACTGTGCCACCAGGGCTCTATCTTTTTTGTACACTATTTGGAATTACTCTCCTTTGAAAAACAACTTTTGATCTGACAATCAACTTTTAGGTTTTTGTTCAAGGGAAGTCTCATTTATCGCATTAAAACCCAAAGGTCAGACATCTGTGAAACATTGTGTTAAAAGCCGAGAAGCTGAGGCATAAAAAATTCATTCTGCTTCATCACAATATAAATTGCAGATCAAACAGTGATCTGGACTGACAATGGCTATCCAATCTGAAACGAATTGTATTCCATTTAACATCTAAAATGTCATACTGGGCGTTGCACGTGGCTTTGATTTTCAACTACCCAGCCTTGTTCTTGGTATTTGGACCTTCCAAATGTGCTATTTGACCTTCAGATGACAGGACTGTAGACCTTGCATGAAAAAAGCAAAAGCTTCGTTACATTCATTTTAGCCAGTGATTGTTTATTTGCTTATTCACTGATTTTTTACATATATTTACTTTGTAAATCAATATGATTTTAACTGATTTATTCTGAGCAAATTTTTTTTTTATTATTCTGAGCAGTTGGTAACTCACAAAGAAAAAAAAATTAGCATTCTGTGTTATAGGAAATATTTGAAAATGGGGACCTGAAACCCATTTCCTCAGCAAAATCAAGCATGAACAGACATAACTAAAATAATCAGCATATATTTGGTGTTTACTTTATGCCACATACATTATATAGATAATTGTTAAGCATCACAATGTAGTTGTTATAAATGTTCTGAACTTCGTTATTTTCTGCAAAAAGCAGGTTATTGTGCAGATAAAATAAAGCCATCAGTGCAGAGGTTCACTTTGAAAAAGCAAAAAAAAACAAAAAAAAGTAAACTGTTTTACCTCTTGTCCTTCACATCAGGTTTTCCCAGACTCCTTTCCAATACATGCACATCTAAAATAATGGTAAATGGAGGGTGGGGGGGGGGGGACTTTAATTATAGTTCCTACTAGTGTAAATCAAAGGTAACCAAAGAAAAACTTCATTATGTAAAAACAAAAAGATTGGAAGAGAAAGTATATGTGACTAAATAAGAGGCACTATACATAAAGTTAAAAAAAAAAAAAAGCTTTAAAGTCATGCTGTTGTTTTGTTAACTTGGAGAAATTCACTTCTCTGAGCTTCCGTTTCCTCATCTGTAAAATAGGTTTGATGATACAAAGTAGAATCATTGATGTGTTTTTTTTTTTCCTATTAAAACCATTTTTTAATAAGCTGGATTTGTTGCCCTGCAGACAAAAAAATCAATATTCTTTCTCACTGTTGTAACAGATAATCCCACAGTTTTTCTGGCCATTTTTTCTGGCATGGATAACATACAAATATTTAACAACATGATTGCCCTGGGCACTGACCAATCAGAACCAACACAGACTGTAATCATGAAGAACCCCTGCTATGCTCTGCATTAAACAATAGTCGCTAAATGATGGCTGGGGGTGAGCGGTGTCCAGAGCATATGAGTGAAGTTACCAATACGGCTAGAGTGGTAAAAAAAAAGTGGTAGGGCACTCTTAATCAAACCAGACGAATAACAGCCCTGCTTTCACAGACTTAAAATCGCAGCATTTTTTCTTGCATTTAAAAAATCCTAATCTAATCTACTTAATAGGATATATAATAAAGTTTCAATTAAAGAAACAAACAACCACTTGGCCATTGAGTTGATTCTGGCCCATAGCGATTCCACGTGTGTCAGAGTAAAACTGTGCCCCATAGGGTTTTCGATGGCTGATTTTTGAAAGTAGAACACCACGCCTTTCTACCAAGGGCCTCTGGGTGGATTGCAACCTCCAACGTTTTGGTTAGAGCCTAGCTCATTAACAATTTGCACTATCCAGGGACTCCAAAGCTTCAATACCTCTACCTATTTTATGTTCAAGATTGAATGTGGCTCAGTAAACTAAAATGGATACCATGAAGACGGAGGAACTTTGCTGCACGAAATTTCTGCCTACACTTTTACTATTTTTTGCCCCTCCCTGTCTTGCCTTTGGCTCCTTTAGGGTTGAACTAGGGTGAGGAAGCAGAGGTAAGCATTGAATAGCGTTTACATGATTGTGCCTTTGTATTCCGGTGTCAGTGCTCTCTGTTTTCTTCATTTCCTCTCTCTACACTGTTCCCTGAGACAGGCGATACAACCTCGGGCTAACCTCTTAAGACTTCCCCTTCAGTCTTCCTCCTCAGACTCTAGTGTATGTCTAGAAAAGCTCTTCCTTTTGGGGACAAGGCGTCCCGAAAGTCACTGCTTTGGGTGTGGTTACTTTTAGTCTGATTTGAAGCCCATAACTTTCTTCTGTCCCTTCAAATACTCTTTAAACTGTGACCCTCTAGGATATGTAACTAATAATTCAAAATAATATGTGATTCTGGATTAACAAAGAATCACTTCAATCAAATTATTACAATCATTCTATTTACCTTCAAGGAATATGACTAACTCTCCCGTTCATGACGTCTTCCACCTGTGATTTAAAAGAAAGCCTTAGAGTCATGACATGTGGGGTGAGATTCTGTCTGCCATTAATCAAAGCAAGGGAATGCAGAGCAGACTGCAAATTCCCCGAGCCATAGTTTCCTCTGAGAAAGCAACTGGAATCTTGGCCATCTACCATATTATGAAGTGAAAGGAAAACTAGCGGGAAAAGGTCTTGCTAGGAAGTGAAATTTCGTTAAATAGAGAAAATTACTGGGCAGGTCAAAAAATAAACAGAAAGAGTTCCTTAAACATTGAAACTATATTTTTTGGATTTAATAATCCAGTAGATGTAACCAGATTTGAAATTCCCTAATATTTCTATGGAAACCCTGGTGGCATAGTGGTTAAGAGCTATACAGCTGCCAACCAAAAGTCCCACAGTTCAAATCCACCAGGTGCTCCTAGGAAACCCTATGGGTTACTTCTACTCTGTCCTATAGGGTCGCTATGAATCAGAATCAACGGCAACAGGTTTGGTTTTGGATATTTCTATTAGAGGTTTAAAATATTCTCTCATTCATCCGCAGAGCTGATCCTCAGAGAAGCACATTAGATATATGTGCCATATTTTTGCACAAATAACACACACCTTCTACATTTGTTTGCCAACCACACCCTTCCCTCAGGTATTTTTGTAAGCATCATTGTGCTAATTTTTTTCACAGGTTTTGTAAAAAAGTAAAATAAAATTGGCATAATATGCTTACGAAAATACCTTGTGGTGGAGGATGTGGTTGGCAAACAAATATAGAAGGTGCGCATTACTTGCATAAAAATTTGCAAATGAGTGAACTGAAACTCAAAGGTTAGGCAATTAACACAACACTGACAAGACCATATTTCACTTTTTTTCATTAATTAATTGGCACAAATTTATCTCATACCTTTTATGTTTCAGGAAGTGGACTACATGGTAGACATACAGTGATGAACAAAAAGACTAGGCGTCTATCTTAGCTATTTAGTGCTGCTATAACAGAAATACCACAAGTGTGTGGCTTTAATGAACAGAAATATATTTTCTCCCAGTTTAAGAAGCTGGAAGTCCAAATTCAGGGCTCTGGCTCTAGCAGAAGGCTCCCTCTCTCTCTGCTCTGGGGGAAGGTCCTTGTCTCTTTTCAGCTACTATTGCTAGGATTCTTGGTGATCATACGCCATGTATCTTTCCCTCCATTTGGAGGAGAGTGTTCTGGGCAGAGGGAACATCGTGTTTGAAGGCATCTCACCTGTTATTTTCTAGGATAGGGCAGCACTACTAGTGGTATTGCTAACTGAAAGGTAGGCAGTTCCAACCCACTCGCCACTCCATGGGAGAAGGATGTGGCAATCAGCTTTCCAAAATTTACAGCATTGGAAACCCTATGGGGCAGTTCTACTCTGTCCTGCAGGGTAACTATATGTCAGAATTGACTCAAAGGCAGTGGGTTTGGTTTTGGTTTTGATATGCTGCCAGAAGAAACAAATAAATCAATCCCAGAAGAAACATAACCAGAATGCTCCTTAGAAGCAAGGATGCTGAAGCTATGGCTCACTTACTTTGGACATGTCACCAGGTGTGGTGGTTAAGATTGTGTGTCAACTTGGCTGGATCATGATTCTCAGTGTTTATATGTGAC
Organism: Loxodonta africana; assembly: GCF_030014295.1. NCBI lineage: Eukaryota > Metazoa > Chordata > Mammalia > Proboscidea > Elephantidae > Loxodonta > Loxodonta africana. Next base: position 53,997,420 of record NC_087357.1, on the reverse strand, counting down.
CACTCCCATGATGGGATCTGCTGCGAGTAGTCAATCAGTTGAAAGGGAGCTTCCTTGGGAGTATGGCCTGCATCCGAATATAAGCAGACATTCTGGCTTTTTGCTCGCTCTGGAACCACAGCCAGCTCCTGTTTATCGGACCTCTGGCTCTTGGAACTTAAGCTATCAGTTTGCATGCCAATCTTGGGATTCGTTGATCCTCACCGCCTGTGAGCCAGAGCCCTCCTTTCAGGCCTGTTGATCTTGGGTTTGCCAGCCCCTGTGGCTATGTGAATCAGGAGAAGCCTCTATTCTGATCCATGGACTTGGGACATTCCAGCCTTTACAATCCTGTGAACAGTTTCCTTGAAATAAATCTCCCTATGTATACATTTATATGTTTTACTGGTTTTGCTTCTCTACAGAGCCCAGCCTAAGACACCAGAAAAGACCAATCTCTAGAAAAGGATATCGTAGTTAGAAAGTAGAGGGTCAGCAAAAATGAGGGAAACTCTCAATGAGATGGATTAACAGAGTAGCTGAAACAATGGACTCAAATATACCAACAATCATGAAGATGGTACAGGATCAGGCATCATCATTTCATTCTGTTATATGTAAGGTTGTTATGAGCTGACTCAATGGCAACTAACAACAACAATGTGTTTTGTGGAGGGGGGCCAGGGGTACAGGTTTATGTTGGCAGAATCTCCCACCCCTTTTTCATAGGTCTTACCTCCTCAGAGCTTAATCTTCTAGTTATGTTTACTGTGAAGTTTTACATGATACTGTAAAGTGAGATCAATCCCCATGGAAGCAGCAGTCAAGGAATCAAACCACATATTGCATTGGGCAATTCTGGTACAAAAGACTTCTTTAAAGTGTTGAAAAGCAAACATGTCACTTTGAGGACTAAGGTGCATCTGACCCAAGTTGTGATACTTCCAGTTGCCTCATATGCATGCGAAAGCAGACTGTGAATGAGGAAGACCAAAGAAGAATTGATGCCTTTGAATTATGGTGTTGGCATAGAATATTGAATATACCATGGATTGACAGAATACAAGCAGGTTTGTTTTAGAAGTACAAGTAGAATACTCCTTGGAAGAGAGGGTGGTGAGACTTTGCCTTATGTACTTTGTACATGTTATCAGGAGGGATCAGTCCCTGGAGAAGGACATCATGCTTGGTAAAGTAGAGGGCCAGCAAAAAAGAGGGAGACACTCAATGAGATGAATCAACACAGTGACTGCAACTATGGGCTGAAACATAGCTATGATTGTGAGGATGGTGCAGGACTGGGCAGTGTTTCCTTCTGTTGTAAACAGAGTCACTATGAGTCGGGACTGACTCCACAGCACCTAACAACAACAATAAAGTGGGAGAGACTAAAAGGTGAAAGTGGTCAAGATTAATACTTTGGGTATATGATCAGGAAATCTCAGCCCCAGGAAACTTCCACTCCAGTCTGCAGACTTTTGCACATGGCTTTGACTGGACTGAACCACTGAGAGTGAAGAATCAGTTTTTGTTGTTGTTAGGTGCCGTCAAGTCGGTTCCCACTCATAGCGACCCTATGCACAACAGAACCAAACACTGCCTGGTCCTGTGCCATCCTTATAATCGTTGTTATGCTTCAACTCATTGTTGCAGCCACTGTGTCAATCCACCTTGTTGAGGGTCTTCCTCTTTTCCGCTGACCCTGTACTATGCCAAGCATGATGTCCTTCTCCAGAGACTGATCCCTCCTGACATGTCCAAAGTATGTAAGACGCAGTCTCGGCATCCTTGCCTCTAAGGAGCATTCTGGTCGCACTTCTTCTAAGACAGATTTGTTTGTTCTTTTGGCAGTCCATGGTATATTCAATATTCTTCGCCATCACCACAATTCAACAGTGTCAACTCTTCTTCGGTCTTCCTTATTCATTGTCCAGCTTTCACATGCATATAATGGGATTGACAATACCATGGCTTGGGTCAGGCGCACCTTAGTCTTCAAGGTGACATCTTTGCTCTTCAACACTTTAAAGAGGTCCTTTACACCACTACTTCTCGAGGTGGCTAGGTGACAGTCTGCATCACACACTTGATGACCCCAAATCAGATTCTACTCAAGAATAGCAAATGGACTCAGGCTTACATATCTGGTAACAACCCAAACCAGCTGGTAATAGGACATAAGTGATTCAAGGGCTACAACAATCAAGACAGCGCAATCTAGTAGCCCATCTACGTATATTGAAAGAAAACAAAACAAGGTAAGACTCAGTGAGCAAATATAGAATAAATCACTACAATATCTCAGTGATGGCTCGGAGACAGCGGTCGATATCAAACCACATAAAGAAGCAGACCATGACTGCTTCTACAACTCCCCAAACTAAAGAATCAAAATCTTTCCCAAATGAAGATACAATCCTGGAATTGCCAGATGCAGAATATAAAAAACTAATTAACAGAATGCTTCAAGACATCAGGGATGACCTCAGAAATGAAATAAGGCAATCTACAGAAAAAGCCAAGGAACACACTGATAAAGCAGTTGAAGAACTCAAAACGATTATTCAAAAACATAGTGGGAAAATTAATAAGTCGCAAGAATCCATACAGAGACAGCATTCAGAAATCCAAAAGATCAACAATAAAATTACAGAATTAGACAACGCAATAGGAAGTCAGAGGAGCTGACTCAAGCAATTAGAATGCAGACTGGGAGATCTGGAGGACCAGGGAACTAACACCAACATAGCTGAAAAAAAATCAGATAAAAGAACTAAAAAAAATGAAGAAACACTAAGAATCATGTGGGACTCTATCAAGAAGAATAACTTGCGTGTGATTGGAGTCCCAGAACAGGGAGGGACAACAGAAAACACAGAGAGAATTGTTGAAGATCTGTTGGCAGAAAACTTCCCTGACATCATGAAAGACGAAAGCATATCTACCCAAGATGCTCATCGAACCCCATTTAAGATTGATCCAAAAAGAAAATCACGAAGATATTATCATCAAACTTGCCAAAACCAAAGATAAAGAGAAAATTTTAAAAGAAGCCAGGGATAAAAGAAAGGTAACCTACAACGGAGAATCAATAATAAGTTCAGACTACTCAGCAGAAACCTTGCAGGCAAGAAGGCAATGGGATGACATATACAGAGCACTGAAGGAGAAAAACTGCCAGCCAAGGATCATATATCCAGCAAAACTCTCTCTGAAATATGAAGGCAAAATTAAGACATTTACAGATAAACACAAGCTTAGAGAATTTGCAAAAACCAAACCAAAGCTACAAGAAATACTAAAGGAAATTGTTTGGTCAGAAAACCAAAAACATCAGATATGAGCACAACACAAGCTCACAGAACAGAGCACCCTGATATCAACTCAAATAGGGAAATCACAAAAACAAATTAAGATTAATTCAAAAAAATGCTCAAAACAGGGAATCATTGAAGTCAATATGTAAAAGATCACAATAATCAAAAAGAGGGACTAAATATAGGTGGCATAGAACTGCCATATGGAGAGGGATACAAGGTGATATAGGACAATACAAGTTGGATTTTACTTAGAAAAATTGGGGTAAATATTAAGGTAACCACAAAGAGGTATAACAAATCCATAACTCAAAATAAAAACCAAGAAAAACATAACGACTCAGCAAACATAAAGTCAAATACTATGAAAATGAGGAACACACAAGTTACAAAGAAAAACATCTCAGCACAAAAAAGTGGAAAAATGAAATTGTCAACAACACACATAAAAAGGCATCAAAATGACAGCACTAAACACATACTTATCTATAATTACGCTGAATGTAAATGGACTAAATGCACCAATAAAGAGACAGAGAGTCTCAGACTGGATAAAGAAACATGACCCGTCTATATGCTGCCTACAAGAGACACACCTTAGACTTAAAGACGCAAACAAACTAAAACACAAAGGATGGAAAAAAATATATCAAGCAAACAGTAAGCAAAAAAGAGCAGGAGTAGCAATATTAATTTCTGACAAAATAGACTTTAAACTTAAATCCATCACAAAGGATAAAGAAGGACACTACATAATGATAAAAGGGACAATAGACCAGGAAGATATAACTATATTAAATATTTATGCACCCAATGACAGGGCTGCAAGATATATAAATCAAATTTTAACAGAACTGAAAAGTGAGATAGACACCTCCACAATTATAGTAGGAGAAATCAACACACCACTTTCGGAGAAGGACAGGACATCCAGTAAGAAGCTCAACAGAGACACAGAAGACCTAATTACTACAATCAACCAACTTGATCTCATTGACTTATACAGAACTCTCCACCCAACTGCTGCAAAGTATACTTTTTTTTTCTAGCGCACATGGAACATTCTCTAGAATAGACCACATATTAGGTCATAAAACAAACCTTTGCAGAATCTAAAACATCGAAATATTACAAAGCATCTTCTCAGACCACAAGGCCATAAAAGTGGAAATCAATAACAGAAAAATTAGGGAAAAGAAATCAAACACTTGGAAACTGAACAACACCCTGCTGAAAAAAGACTGGGTTATAGAAGACATTAAGGAGGGAATAAAGAAATTCATAGAATGGAACGAGAATGAAAATACTTCCTATCAAAACCTCTGGGACACAGCAAAAGCAGTGCTCAGAGGCCAATTTATATCAATAAATACACACATACAAAAAGAAGAAAGAGCCAAAATCAGAGAACTGTCCCTACAACTTGAACAAATAGAAAGTGAGCAACAAAAGAATCCATCAGGCAACAGAAGAAAACAAATAATACGAATTAGAGCTGAACTAAATGAATTAGAGAACAGAAAAACAATTGAAAGAATTAACAAAGCCAAAAGCTGATTCTTAGAAAAAATTAACAAAATTGATAAACCATTGGCCAGACTGACTAAAGAAATACAGGAAAGGAAACAAATAACCCGAATAAGAGACAAGATGGGCCACATCACAACAGACTCAACTGAAATTAAAAGAATCATATCAGATTATTATGAAAAATTGTACTCTAACAAATTTGCAAACCTAGAAGAAATGGATGAATTCCTGGAAAAACACTACCTACCTAAACTAACACAATCAGAAGTAGAATAACTGAATAGACCCATAACAAAAAAAGAGATGGAAACGGTAATCAAAAAACTCCCAACAAAAAAAAAAGCCCTGGCCCTGATGGCTTTACTGCAAAGTTCTACCAAACTTTCAGAGAAAAGTTAACACCACTACTACTAAAGGCATTTCAAAGCATAGAAAATGATGGAATACTGCCTAACTCATTCTATGAAGCCACCATATCCCTGATACCAAAACCAGGTAGAGACATCACAAAAAAAGAAAATTACAGACCTATATCCCTCATGAACATAGATGCAAAAATCCTCAACAAAATTCTAGCCAATAGAATTCAACAACATATCAAAAAAATAATCCACAACGACCAAGTGGGGTTTATACCAGGTATGCAAGGCAGGTTTAACATTAGAAAAACCATTAATGTAATCCACCATATAAATAAAACAAAAGACAAAAACCACATGATCTTGTCAATTGATGCAGAAAAGGCATTTGACAAAGTCCAACACCCATTCATGATAAAAACTCTCACCAAAATAGGAATTGAAGGAAAATTCCTCAGCATAATAAAGGGCATCTATACAAAGCCAACAGCCAACATCACTCTAAACGGAGGGAGCCTGAAAGCATTTCCCTTGAGAACGGGAACCAGACAAGGATGCCCTTTATCACCGCTCGTATTCAACATTGTGCTAGAGGTCATTAGGCTAGACAAAGAAATAAAGGGCATCTGGATTGGCAAGGAGGTAGTAAAATTATCTCTATTTGCAGATGACATGATCTTATACACAGAAAACCCTAAGGAATCCTCCAGAAAACTACTGAAACTAATAGAAGAGTCTGGCAGAGTCTCAGGTTATAAGATAAACATACAAAAATCACCTGGATTCCTCTACATCAACAAAAAGAACATCGAAGAGGAAATCACCAAATCAATACCATTCACAGTAGCCCCCAAGAAGATAAAATACTTAGGAATAATTCTTAGCAAAGATGTAAAAGACCTATACAAAGAAAACTACAAAGTACTACTACAAGAAACTAAAAAGGACCTACTTAAGTGGAAAAACTTACCTAGCTCATGGATAGGAAGACTTAACATAGTAAAAATGTCTATTCTACCAAAAGCCATCTATACATACAATGCACTTCCGATCCAAATTCCAATGACATTTTTTAATGTGATGGAGAAACAAATCACCAACTTCATATGGAAGGGAAAGAAGCCTCGGATAAGTAAAGCATTACTGAAACAGAAGAAAGTGGGAGGCCTCACTCTACCTGATTTCAGAACCTATTATACAGCCACAGTAGTCAAAACAGCCTGGTACTGGTACAACAACAGGCACATAGACCAATGAAACAGAATTGAGAACCCAGATACAAATCCATCCATATATGAGCAGCTGATATTTGACAAAGGCCCAGTGTCAGTTAATTGGGGAAAAGATGATCTTTTTAACAAATGGTGCTGGCATAACTGGATATCCATCTGTAAAAAAATGAAACAGGACCCATACCTCACACCATGCACAAAAACTAACTCCAAGTGGATCAAAGACCTAAACATAAAGACTAAAACGATAAAGATCATGGAAGAAAAAATAGGGACAACGTTAGGAGCCCTAATACAAGGCATAAACAGAATACAAAACATTACCAAAAATGACAAAGAGAAACCAGATAACTGGGAGCTCCTAAAAATCAAACACCTATGCTCATCTAAAGACTTCACCAAAAGAGTAAAAAGACCACCTACAGACTGGGAAAGAATTTTCAGCTATGACATCTCTGTCCAGCACCTGATCTCTAAAATCTATATGATTCTGTTAAAACTCAACCACAAAAAGACAAACAACCCAATCAAGAAGTGGGCAAAGGACATGAAGACGCACTTCACTAAAGAAGATATTCAGGCAGCTAACAGATACATGAGAAAATGCTCTCGATCATTAGCCATTAGAGAAATGCAAATTAAAACTACGATGAGATTCCATCTCACTCCAACAAGGCTGGCATTAATCCAAAAAACACAAAATAATAAATGTTGGAGAGGCTGCGGAGAGATTGGAACTCTCATACATTGCTGGTGGGAATGTAAAATGGTACAACCATTTTGGAAATCTATCTGGTGTTTTCTTAAAAAGTTAGAAATAGAACTACCATACAATCCAGAAATTCCACTCCTCGGAATATACCCTAGAGAAATAAGAGCCTTCACACTAACAGATATATGCACACCCATGTTTATTGCAGCTCTGTTTACAATAGCAAAAAGTTGGAAGCAACCGAGGTGTCCATCAACGGATGTACGGTTAAAGAAATTGTGGTATATTCACACAATGGAATACCACGCATCGATAAAGAACAGTGACGAATCTGTGAAACATTTCATAACATGGAGGAACCTGGAAGGCATTATGCTGAGCGAAATTAGTCAGAGGCAAAAGGACAAATATTGAATAAGACCACTACCATAAGATCTTGAGAAATAGTATAAACTCAGAAGAACACATACTTTTGTGGTTACGAGGGGGGGAGGGAGGGAGGGTGGGAGAGGGTTATTTACTGATTAGTTAGTAGATAAGAACTACTTTAGGTGAAGGGAAGGACAATGCGCAATACACGGAAGGTCAGCTCAACTGGACTGGACCAAAACCAAAGAAGTTTCTGGAATAAACTGAATGCTTCAAAGGTCAGCGGAGCAAGGGCGGGTGTTTGAGGACTATGGCTTAAAGGGACTTCCAAGTCAATTGGCAAAATAATTCTATTATGAAAACATTCTGCATCCCACTTTGACATGTGGCGTCTGGGGTCTTAAATGCTAACAAGCGGCCATCTAAGATGCTTCAATTGGTCTCAACCCACCTGGATCAAAGGAGAATGAAGAACATGAAGGGCACACGATAACTATGAGCCCAAGAGACAGAAAGGGCCACAGGAACCAGAGACTTACATCCTCCTGAGACCAGAAGAACTAGATGGTGGCCGACCACAACCGATGACTGCCCTGACAGGGAGCACAACAGAGAACCCCTGAGGGAGCAGGAGATCAGTGGGATGCAGACCCTAAATTCTCATAAAAAGACCAGACTTAATGGTCTGACTGAGACTAGAGGAATCCCGGCAGTCACGGTCCCCAAACTTTCTGATGGCCCAGGACAGGAACCATTCCTGAAGACAACTCATCAGACATGGAAGGGACTGGACGATAGGTAGAAGAGAGATGCTGATGAAGAGTGAGCTACTTGTATCAGGTGGACACTTGAGACTGTGTTGGCATCTCCTGTCTGGAGGGGAGATGGGAGGGTAGAGAGGGTTAGAAACTGGCAAAATTGTCACGAAAGGAGAGACTGGAAGGGCTGACTCATTAGGGGGAGAGTAAGTGGGAGTATGTAGTAAGGTGTATATAAGCTTATATGTGACAGACTGACTTGATTTGTAAACGTTCACTTAAAGCTCAATAAAAAGTATTAAAAAAAAAAAAAAAAGAGGTCCTTTGCAGCAGATTTGCCCAATGCGATGCATCTTTTGATTTCTTGACTGCTGCTTCCATGGCTGTTGATTGTGGAACCAAGTAAAATGAAATCCTTGATAACTTCAATCTTTTCTCTGTTTATCATGATGTTGCTCATTGGTCCAGCTGTGAGGATTTTTGTTTTCTTTATGTTGAGGTGGAATCCATACTGAAGGCTGTGGTCTTTGATCTTCATTAGTAAGTGCGTCAATTCCTCTTCACCTTCAGCAAGCAAGGTTGTGTCACCTGCATAACGCAGGTTGTTAATGAGTCTTCCTCCAATCCTGATGCCCCGTTCTTCATATAGTCCAGCTTCTCGTATTATGTGTTCAGCACACAGATTAAATAGGTATGGTGAAAGAATACAACCCTGACGCACGCCTTTCCTGACTTTAAGGCACAGAGTATCCCCTTGTTCTGTCTGAACAACTGCCTCTTAATCTACGTAAAGTCTCCTCATCAGCACAATTAAGTGTTCTGGAATTCCCATTCTTCGCAGTGATTAGATAGTTTGTTATGATCCACACAGTCGAATGCCTTTGCATAATCAATAAAACACAGGTAAACATCCTTCTGGTATTCTTTGCTTTCAGCCAGGATCCATCTGACATCAGCAATGATTTCCCTGGTTCCACGTCCCCTTCTGAAACCTGCCTGAATTTCTGGCAGTTCCCTGTCGATATACTGCTGCAGCCGTTTTTGAATGATCTTCAGCAAAATTTTGCTTGCGTGTGATATTAATGATATTGTTCTATAATTTCCACATTCAGTTGGATCACCTTTCTTGGGAATAGGCATAAATATGGATCTCTTTCAATCAGTTGGCCAGGAAGCTGTCTTCCATATTTCTTGGCATAGACGAGTGAGCACCTCTAGTGCTGCATCTGTTTGTTGAAATATCTCAATTGATATTCCAGCAGTTCCTGAAGCCTTGTTTTTCACCAATGCCTTCAGAGCAACTTGGGCTTCTTCCTTCAGTACCATCGGTTCCTGATCATATGCCACCTCTTGAAATAGTTGAATATCGACTAATTCTTTTTGGTATAATGACTCTGTGCATTCCTTCCATCTTCTTTTGATGCTTCTTGCACCATTTAATATATTCCCCATGGAATCCTTCACTATTGCAACTTGAGGCTTGAATTTTTTCTTCAGTTCTTTCAACTTGAGAAACGCCGAGCGTGTTCTTGCCTTTTGGTTTTCCATCTCCAGCTCTTTGCACATGTCATTATAATACTTTCTCTTCTCTAGAGGCCCTTTGAAATCTTCTGTTCAGTTCTTTTACTTCACGAATTCTTCCCTTTTTTTTAGCTGCTCGATGCTCAAGAGCAAGTTTCAGAGTCTCCTCTGACATCCATCTTGTTTTTTTCTTTCTTTCATGTCTTTTCAATGACCTCTTGCTTTCTTCATGGATGATGTCCTTGATGTCCTTCCACAACTCATCTGGCCTTCGGTCACTAGTGTTCAAATCTATTCTTGAGATGGTCTCTAAATTCAGGTGGGATATACTCAAGGTCATATTTTGGCTCTCGTGGGCTTGCTCTGATTTTCTTCAGTTTCAGCTTGAACTTCCATATGAGCAATTGATGGTCTGTTCCACAGTCGGCCCCTGGCCTTCTTCTGACTGATGATATTGAGCTTTTCCATCGTCTCTTTCCACAGATGTCAATTTGATTTCTGTGTGTTCCATCTGGTGAGATCCATGTGTATAGTCGCCGTTTATGTTGGTGAAAGAAGGTATTTGCAATGAAGAAGTCGTTGGTCTTGCAAAATTCTATCATTCGATCTCCAGCATTGTTTCTATCACCAAGGCCATATTTTCCAACTACTGATCCTTCTTCTTTGTTTCCAGCTTCTGCATTCCAATCACCAGTAATTATCAATGCATCTTGACTGAATGTTCAATCAATTTCAGACTGCAGCAGCTGATAAAAATCTTCTATTTCTTCATCTTTGGCCCTAGCAGTTGGTGTGTAAATTGGAATAATAGTCGTATTAACTTAGGCGTATGGATATTATCCTATCACTGACAGCATTGTACTTCAGGATAGATCTTGAAACATTCTTTTTCACGATGAATGCAACACCTTTCTTCTTCGAGTTGTCATTCCCAGCATAGTAGACTATATGATTGTCCGATTCAAATTGGCCAATACCAGTCCCATTTCAGCTCTCTAATGCCTAGGATACCGATGTTTATGTGTTCCATTTCATTTTTGATGATTTCCAATTTTCCTAGATTCATACTTCATACATTCCAGGTTCCGATTATTAATGGATGTTTGCAGCTGTTATTTCTCATTTTGAGTTGTGCCACATCAGCAAATGAAGGTCCCGAAAGCGTGACTCCATCCACGTCATTAAGGTCGACTCTACTTTGGGGAGGCAGCTCTTCCCCAGTCATCTTTTGAGTGCCTTTCAACCTGGGGGCTCATCTCCCAGCACTATATCAGACAATGTTCCGCTGCTATTCATAAGGTTTTCACTGGCTAATGCTTTTCAGAAGTAGACTGCCGGGTCCTTCCTAGTCTATCTTAGTCTGGAAGCTCAGCTGAAACCTGTCCTCCATGGGTAACCCTGCTGGTATCTGAATACCTGTGGCATAGCTTCCAGCATCACAGCAACACACAAGCCCCCATAGTACAACAAACTGACACGTGGTGGGAAGAATCAGTAAGATTCTCTATATATGGGAGCTCAATTGTATCTTGCAAAATATGGCACTTGGTAAATTCTTTACATTATGGCAATAAAGTAATGGACCCGTGGGGTTTCCTGGGATGCTGACCTTTCTCCTTTTCCCCCCATTAAAAACTATATTCTGCACTAAGGAAAACTATTAGACTTTTCATAAAAATCACTGAAAATATATATAAGCGCTTTGAAGCTTAAAAGGCAATTTCTTTTACTATATAACAGGTTTTTCTCTGAGGAAAAATATTTTGTGCAAAAAATGGGAGAAATGGAAAAATGAAAAGTACCACTCAGAAGAAGTGCCTTATTCTCATGCCATTCAAATAATCAACATTTCCATAAGTGTTTGATTTCAAAGAAAGTCATATATAAGAAGGCAAAGAGAAACTTACTAAAATGATTGCGTACTTTCAGTGGATGTTAACCTCCATCTGCAACTAATGTAACTTGGTAGAATTATGAGCACAGCAGTATTTTATTCATTATTCAGAATGATTTTGGGATTTGAAACCCCGGTGTAGCAAAACCTGGGGAGATTAATTTCATAGTGTTAAATGATGAGACAAATGCTTCTAAATTATGGCAGAAGAGCAGTCAGGTTTACACACAGACCCTCAAATCTGATAACTGAAAAAGGACTTAGCTAATTCCAGAATAAGAGTCCACAAAGATTATGTTGACCACCCTTAGAACAGGAAAGTGTTACAGCTATTAAAAGGCAGTTCTTGTAAAAATCTTAGTTTTGTCTTAACACTGGAGATGGGCTGGGGCTTGGGTTAGAAGTTGGAAGGATCCATGCTTGCCTCTCTGCCTGGAAATTTTTGCCTCTCAGTCCATTCTCTCTCTCTGTATATGTGTATATTTGTGTATGTGTGTGTATGTACATTCGTATCTTGTCTGCCTAATATTTATTTTTCAAGAATCAGTGTTAGCATTACTGGTATTTTGTCAATGAAAACACTTCTTGCAATGATTTGGGCAAAAGAACTGACATTTATTTTTCTGGACAACAAACAAGAAGTGAAAAAACTTGCAAGTGAAAACTGAAACTTACTTTATTTTGATAACTGCAATCACTTTCTATCTTACCTTTCCATTCTGTAGAATTTACAAAAATTAACCTTGCCAGTTCAGATTAATCCAATTTATGTCATCATTTACATAATCAACTCTAGGTTTTCTCCATCTTTTTTCCATTCTTGATGAAATTCTAAGTTCCAGGAGTGTTTCAAAGTGAAGGGCGATGACAGAGGAAGGACAACTGCAACTCGGACATTTTACTGGAAACCTTCCATTTAGCCATCCAGATCTATCATTCAACTCTCTCTTTTGTTGGAATCCCTATTTTGTTCACTCCAATTTTTCTGTTTTTGATTTGCTTTCTTATTAGCACAGAGTGCATTTTCTAGTGTCTTCTTAGGAAAGGAGCATTAGGGGAAATAGTTGAGATTTTGAATGTTTTCCTGCTTTTGCATTTTGTAATACTTTGGGCAACAAAATCAGATTTAAAATTATGTATCTCAATGAAACAGGAATCTAAATAACAATGAAATAATATTTTTCAGTTATCAAAAATGAACAATCTTTTAAAAGCGTGGAAATGACTATGTCATAGTAGTAATTACTAATACCATAAAAAAAAACATAGTAAAAGCTATTATAATCTTTCTGAAAAAAAAATTCTTTTTCCCTAGTTTTTTTTTTTTTTTCCAAGAAAAAATAACTAATGAAAAATTGTGGAATGATTGCAAAGATGTTTTGAACAAAATGTATTAAATCTTATCTTTATGTGATAAGTCCCAAATGTTTATTTCTGGCCCAAACCTCTATATGACTTTCTGAGTAGAATAATATCATGATTTAGGAATCTCTGAGGAATTCCTATTTTAATAAGTCAAAAATGAACTTGATCTTTCCTTTTAAAACTATCCTTTCTCATCTTTTCCATTTATTATCCATGCATTTGCTCAGGCCAGAAATACAGATGTCCAACAGCTTATCCCTTACCCATCATGATATTATCCAAACCAAAATAAAGAACTACATAATTTACATTTCATCTCAAATATCTCCAGTTTCTCCTTCTCCACTGCTTTCACTTTAGTGTAAGCCAGCATCACCTCTCTCGCCTATACTATTTAGGTGTCCTCTGTCCCCAGCCTTGTCCATACCCAATTCATTGTCCACACAGTAACCTGGGAATTAATTTGAAACCTTCAAAGGAAAAATGTCTCTTCCTTAACTAAAATCTTTTAGTGTCTTCCTGTTGTCCTATGGAAGAAAAAAATCCAATTTCCTTCACATGCCTTATAAAGCTTTATATGATCCAGCCATGTTCCTTTTCTCCCCTGTTCACAGGCTCTCACCATATTGGAATTCTTTCTGCTCTTCCGTATTTCTGAAATCATTCCTGTCTCAGCATCCTCACAAGTGCTATTCTAGGGTTCTCAAATACACTCCCCCCTCACTACTCGCCTGGATGGCATTTCTTATCCTTTTAGACTGGCCTTGAATGTTACCATCTGAGAAGTCTTCCTTGACTTCCCTAGTTAAATTATGCGGCGCTGACATTCAGGTTCATGGCAACTGCTTGGTTCCTTCATTGCTTACACTTATGTATTTGCTTATTTACTTACCTAAAATCTGTTATCATATCATAAATTCCATGATGGTGGGGATTATGTTTGCCTTTTCCCCTCTGTAGAAACAGCACTACCCATGGTGTCAGGTAAGTGGTAGGAACTGAGTAAATATTTGTTGATTGAAAGAGTAAATTATTTTCAGAGAATATTTTGCAACATGGAAACATATCATCAAAGAAATGCTAATTATGCCCTTTGTAAACTTAGAAGCAACAATGAGATGACAGAGCCATCATCTCTCTTGTTCTCATTAAAATTACTGTAATAGAGCTTAACATTTTATGAATGTGGTAGGTTAAGTTTAAGTATTTATTTTGTCACATATTTTTTCTTCATTGTAATCTTCCTATCCCTGTGAGGTTTTCAAATAACCATGAGTTGGCACTAATTTAAATCTGGAATTAAATAATCTTTGTAAAATGTTAGCTGTGGCATTTATTATTATAGGAATTACTTCCCATATTTGCACAGGAAATACACACACACTCATATTACTTGGATACATTTATAACCCACAAAATGAGGGTCAATTATTCAATAAGCATTTATTACTGTTCTTCATATTCCTGCTAACAGTTTACAGGATATTACTGGTTAGGACTAGGTTTGGTTGTGAGTAGCAAAGCATAGAAAAAATAGTGGCTTAGCCAAATAAAAGTTAATTACTCTATAAGAGAAAAGAAACTGGGGACTTGATAGCCCAGAGTTTGTTATCAGGGTGATGGGCTTCTTTTGTCCTACTATTCTTTGAGCAAAGTCTCCACATTGTCCAGGATGGCAGTTAGGGCTCTAGCCATCACATCAGCATTCTAACCAGCAGGTAAAAGGGATAAGTCTTTTTCCCTTTTAAGGAAATCTATTGCTAATATTATAAAGAATTTCCACTTACAACTCAACATCCTTTCAGCACAGTGGAAATGTACCTAGCTTTTTTTTTAACTAAGAAACAGAGATTGGATATTAATGAGAACTCAGTAGCTTCTGCCACACAGATGGTGATTGGGGAATTCAAAGGAGTAAAAGTCCTCACAATTAAGGAGGAACTCACATATAATTGAAAAATTAGAACTATCATGTATGGATCTATCAAAAAAATTTAAATTATACATCTTGTGATACAGATCATGAGGACAGAGGACTTCAAGAAATGAAAAGGAGTCCGATCTGAAATAGAAACAACAGAATTCAGGCGCTGAATAAATATTCGTTGAATGAATGAGTGCGAAATCCAAGGGATAGTCTCAATAGTACTGCTGAAAGTAAGACCAGCTCAAATTCACAAAAATCTGTGGAAAAAAAAAACAGGAATAGATAACCCAACTCGATCCATCTTGGGTCATCTTCAGTGTAAGACTCCTAGCTCTCAGAACTACCAGAGGCCTCGAAAGTGTACTGGTGCAATCTTATGCATTTAATCAAATAAAGAATTATAATTTTCAGTTCAGAGGTAAGACTCAAAGATACCGAGTGCCTCAGATATGGGAACACAGCTAATAACAGATCATCACTTGGGGTCTGAACACCTGTTTCCTTTTTATACTTTATCGCTTATGCAGTGAGTTTTTTTTTTTTCCCCCTCATGTCATTAGGTATTCAGTTGTCGTAACCCTATTGGGAGATTGGGGAAATAGTTATGTACTGAATTACCAATTATGCAAGTTACACTAATCACATCATTTTTGAAGCATGTCCTCCATTCTTTCTGAAAAGAAATAAAGGTGGTAAATATTCACCGTATCTAAGGGACATGGAAACCCTAGTGGTGTAGTGGTTAAGAGCTACCTCTGCTAATCAAAAGGTCAGCAGTTTGAATCCACCACCGCTCCTTGGAAAGGCTATGGGGCAGTTCTACTCCGTCCTACAAGGTTGCTATGAGTCAGAATCGACTTGACAGCAATGGGTTTGGTTTGGTTAAGGGACATGGTCAGCTGCTAGTTAGTAAGAAATTTCTCAAATACACAAAATCCTTCCTTTCCCCAAATACAATATTATTTCCACTTGAAAAAGCTTACAACTATTATAGCTCTAGGGTCAAGTCCAACTGCCAACTGTGATAAAACAATAATGAAAAGATAACTTTAAAAATATACCTCATTAATCTTTATTATATCTGGGAGGGAGGTAACTACTGGCATAAATTGCATGTAGGGTGAGAGTTTAAAACACTAGAGTTGAAAGACATTTGTCTTTCTATTCTTCTCTCAGAAAGGGTAAGGGAGACAATATGATGGGGAGCAAAAAAGAAATAGTAAAATGATATTTTGCATCAGTGTTTTAAACTTTGAAAATGTCCAAAATTTATTTAAAATTTCTTTGCATAGTTTAATTATTGCCCATGTTCCTCTTTGCTGATGACTTTAATTTTCATAGATGACTAATGATTACACTGTTAATTGAACGACCTATCATTGGTTTTCCCCAGACTTTGAATTGATATAATGGGAATAATTTCTTTAAGCACAAACAGTAAAGTTGCCTTTGCACAAAAATGAATATTAAAGTCACTAAAAATGTATTTGGGGTTGCATTGCTAGAAGGTAAACTTTTAAGTGAACAATTTCCTACTATCTGATTCAAGCTCTACAGCAACTCCACTAAAGTTTCAGGATGGATATCTCATTGCACTCGATAGGTATCATTCTGAAATTTTAAAGGAGAGACCAGATTAGAATAAAAGAAAAATGAAGACTAATAGCGTTATCAGTTTTTAGAGCCTAAAGTGCTTTAAAGGTCACTGAGCACGTTTCCTTCATTTTATACTTGAAGTCACTTCAGCCTGTGGAGTTGAAGCGGCTCATCCAAAATCTTGCAGCTGGATGACGGCAGACCCATGACTAGGTACCAGTCCCTTGACTATCCATCCAGTACTCTTCTATAGCATGGTGTCCCACTGTTAGGAACGTTAGGTCAAACTCAATTTAAGAAAACACTCAAGATCATCAAGGGCATCACTAGAAGTATTGTGCCTCCTCTCTATTCCTTAGAAGCAAATATTGACTGGTCTAGAAGCAGATGACCCTTCTCTTCTGTTGTTTGAACTCCTGAATTCTTTGCCCTTGCTTCTTCTTCACTCTCCTTCTATTTTTTTGTGTTTCCACAGTTCTATAAATCCATATGTCTAGGAAACTACAAATACGCCAGGATAGAATGTGACCCCCCCCCCAAGAAAACACAAGATCGATAATTATGTACAATGAATAGTATAGTCCAGTTGGACATTCCCTCTCGATTATGTCACCAGAATCTCAAGGTCTAAGACGAAGCTCAATTTTATTAGCCCTTAAGATCCCAATGCAACCTCCTAATGGTTATTCTATTTCGCTCTTTCTTCCGCAACCATCCTAACCCTCCCCCTGTTTAGCCACTCCTATTCTTAATCTTATATTCTAAATTTTAACTTTATCTGACTTTGCAGTTTTATCTTTCTATTGATATATGAACTGCCTCAGATTTTTGTGGAACAACTTTTAAAACATAGCAGCTTTCTAGAACATGATTTCTCCAGGGTAAAAACATTCTCTTTTAATTTATCTTTTTAATCTAAGACACCAAAACTGACATTACCACAAAATTGACATTTAGTAGTTGTCTATGTACAGCCAACACATTTGCATATATTTTTAGAATCTATCTTTTCACATTTGTATATATCCATCCACATAAGTAGATACCTCAAGGTGTGTGTGTGTGTGTGTGTGTGTGTGTGTGATAGCATCAGTTTCACACTTTGCATATAATTGCATTAGAGAAAAGATTTAACTAACTCTCAGTGAATAGCTACAAATTCAACTTCAATTCAAAGAATTTTCAGTGAGAGAAATATATACATACCTCATTCTACTTCTTTACTCATTTTGGGAACATTACATTCATTTTCACAGCTAAATATATATTTTCATGGGAAACATAGCATAGTTTCATAAGAACTAATTGTGACATCACATATGTATTAAAACCTGTTCTGCCTTCTTTATAATTTTTATTCTGTTTAAGTAAACACCTCACATACACACACACACACAAACATCTACTCACACAATTGCCTCTTCCCTGCTGAATGTGTATGTTTATATTTGTTTTAATAAAAACAAGCAGTGATTAAGTGGAGGGAAGTTGTTAATGTGATTTATGACCCTCAGCCTTGATGCAAAAAATATACATTGCTGAGATTGTTTATCCTAATGTCCTTCCATGATTCATTTTTCTAGACACAGCAATGGATAAAAACATCCCAATTATCTGTAATAGGAAATGCAATTCCATTCCCCAAGAAGAAATACAGCATGATATTAAAATGGTTGTAGAAAGAGTAAAAATGATATAATCAATATTAAATAATTAAAGAAATGTTACCTCTGGGGCTCTGATTAGATAATTGTGATGGGTCCAAGCTATGGAATTACATTCCGTTACAAATTGATAACATATGGACTTAAAAATCATTATAAAATACTGTATACCATGCAATAATACAGTGATTACAACTATCACTCAGAGTCCGTAATTTTTGACTACCCCTATACAGGCATATATCAGAGAAATTGCAATAAAGCATATATAGCAATGAAGTGAGTCACATGAATTTTATGGTTTCCCAGTGCATATAAAAGTTATGTTTACACTGTACCATAGTCTATTAGGTGTGCAATTGCATTATATCTAAAAAAAAATCAATGTACAGGCCTTAATTAAAAAGTACTTCATTGTTAAAAAATGCTAAACATCATCTGAGTCTTCATCAAGTCATAATCCTTTTGCTGGTGGAGGGTCTTGCCTTGATGTTGTTGGCTGCTGACTGATCAGGGTAGTGGTTGCTGAAGACTGAGATGGTTGTGCCATTTTCTTAAAATAAGACAACTATGAAGTTTGCCACATTGATTGACTCTTCCTTTTACAAAGGATTTCTCTGTTGCATACAATGCTTTTTGATAGCATTTTACCTACAGGAGAACATCTTTCAAAATTGGAGTCAGTCCTCTCAAACCCTAAGTTTATCAACTAAGTTTATGTAATATTCTAAATTCTTTGTTGTTATTTCAACAATAATCACAGCTTCTTCACCAGGAATGGATTCCATATTAAGGAACTACTTTCTTTGCTCATCCATAAGAAGCAACCCCTCATCCGTTAAAATTTTTTCATGAGATTGCAGCAATTCAGTGACATCTTCAGGCTCCACTTCTAATTCCAGTTTTCTTGCTATTTCCATCACATCTGCAGCTACTTCCTCCACTCAAGAATTGAACGCCTCAAAGTCACCTATGAGGGTTAGGATCATCTTCTCTCAAACTTCTGTTAATGTTGATATTAAGACCTCCTCCCATGAATCACGAATGTTCTTAATGGCATCTAGTATCGTGAATCCTTTCCAGAAGGTTTTCAATTTTCTTTGCCCAGATCCATCAGAGGAATCACTGTCTATGGCAGCTATAGCTTTATGAAATGTATTTCTTAAATAATAAGACTTGAAAGTTGAAATTACTCCTTGATCAATGAGTTGTAGAATGGATGCTGTGTTAGCAGCCATGAAAACAATATAAGTCTCCTTGTACACCTCCACCAAAGCTCTTGGGTGACCAGCTGCATTGTCAATGAGCCGTAGTATTTTGAACCAAAAAAAACCCAAAGCCATTGCCATCAAATTGACTCTGACTCATTTTTTCTGAGCAGCAGGTCTCAACAGTGGGATTAAAATGTTCAGTAAACCATGTTGTAAACAGATGTGTTGTCATCCAGGCTTTGTTGTTCCATTTGCACAGGCAGAGTAGATTTAGCATAATTCTTAAGGGCCCTAGGATTTCTGGAATGGTAAATGAGCACTGGCTTCAACTTAAAGTCACCGGCTGCGTTAGCCCCTAACAACAGAGTTTGCTTGTCCTTTGAAGCTTCGAAGGCTGGCTTTGACTTCTCCTCTCCAGCTATGGAAGTCCTACAGGGCATCTTCTTCCATGATAAAGCTGTTTCGTCTGCATTGAAAACCTGTTGTTTAGTGTAGCCCCTTCATCAGTTATCTTAGCCGGATCTTCTGGAGAACTTGCTGCAACTTCTATATCTGTGCTTGCTGCTTCGCCTGGCACTTTTATGTTATGGGGATGGCTTCTTTCCTTAAACTTCATGAACCAGCCTCTGCTAGTTTCAAAGTTTTCTTCTGCAGCTTCCTCATCTCTGTAAGCCTTCATAGACTTCCAAAGAGTTAGAAAATTTCTCTGGATTAGGCTTTGGCTTAAGGGAATGCTGAGGCTGTTTTGATCTTTCCAGACCACTAAAACTTTCTCCATATCAGCAATAAGGGGTTTTGCTTTCTTATCATTCATGTGTTCACTGGAGTAGTGCTTTTAATTCCCTTCAGGAACTTTTCCTTTGCATTCACAACTTGGCTAACTTGATGTTCACAGCTGTTTCTTCTCATTTTGAGTCTTGTCACACCAGCAAATGAAGGTCTGGAAAGCTTTACTCCATCCATATCATTAAGGTCGACCTTACTCTGAGGAGGAATCCTGGTGGCATAGTGGTTGATAGCTCGCCTGCTAACCAAAAGGTTCGCATTTGAATCCACCAGCCACTCTTTGGAAACCCTATGAAGTGGTTCAACTCTGTCCTAAAGGGTCACTATGGGTTGGAATTGACTGGAGGGCAAAGGATTTTTTAATTTTTATTTTTATTGTGCTTTAAGTGAAAGTTTACAAATCAAGTCAGTCTCTCATACAAAAATTTATATACACCTTGCTATGTGGAATATACTCCTAGTTGCTCTCCCCCTAATGAGGCAGCACACTCCTTCCCTCCACTCTCTATTTTCATTTCCATTTGGCCCGCTTCTGACTCCCTCTGCCTTCTCATGTCCCCTCCAGACAGGAGCTGCCCACATCGTCTCATGTGTCTACTTGATTCAAGAAGTTCACTCTTCACCAGTATCATTTTCTATCCTATTGTCCAGTCCAATTCCTATCTGAAGAGTTGGCTTTGGGAATGGTTCCTGTCTTGGGCTAACAGAAGGTCTGGGGACCACGACCTCCGGGGTCCTTCCAGTCTCAGTCAGACCATTAAGCCCGGCCTTTTTACAAGAATTTGGGGTCTGCATCCCACTGCTCTCCTGCTCCCTTAGGGGTTCTCTGATGTGTTCCCTGTCAGGTCAGTCATTGGTTGTAGCCAGGCATTATCTAGTGCTTCTGGTTTCAGACTGACGTAGCCTCTGGTTTATGTGGCCCTTTCTGTCTCTTGGGCTCATAATTACCTTGTGTCTTTGGTGTTCTTCATTGTCTTTTGCTCCAGGTGGGTTGAGACCAATTGATGCATCTTAGATGGGCGATTGCTAGCGCTTAGGACCCCAGGCGTCACTCTCCAAAGTGGAAGGGCAACGGATTTTTTGAGGAGGCAGTTCCTTCCCAGTTGTATTTTGAGTGTCTTTGAACCTGAGGGACTCATATTCTGGCACCGTATCAGACAGTGTTCCATTGCTATTGATAAGGTTTTCAATGGCCAAGTTTTTCAGGAGCAGGTCTCTGGGTCCTTCTTCTCAGTACTGTGGTGTATTGTCATACTGTGGTGGCTTGAGTGTTGTTGTGATGCTGGAAGTTATGCCACTATATTTCATATACCAGCAGGGTCAACCATGGCGGACAGACTTCAGCAGAGCTTCCAGACTACGACAGCAGAGGTAGCCTAAATTGGGATTATTCACACCCTACAGATACCTGTTGAGAACAAACTGTGTGAGAGGCTGTGGGCTGGACACTGAGACAGCAATGTTGCTCTAAGACCAAAAAAACCTAGTGCCATCGAGTTGATTCCAACTTATAGCTGTTTAAAATTCATCCAGGCTGTAGACTATTAAATAACGCCATACAATATTGTTAAAAACAATGTGATAATTTTAAGACCATATAGAATTATCAGGAGTAAAAAGGAAGAGTACTTACCTAACACCTAGTGGCTATGAGGATCACCAGGAAAGGCCTTCTGGAAGAACTGATATCATAGCTAAGTGTGAAGAATGCAGTGGTAGTTTTGGAAGATGAGGTAGTATTTTAGTGAAAAGCAAGAATATATGAGAAAAGCTAAAGGCAACAAGAAGTATGGTTTTCTTCTCGGTGGGCATGGGAATATGGGAGGGGGAGTTGAGAGGTAAAGAGGAGAGGATAAGAACAAAAAAATATTAAAATGTTGAAAACAGGGTCCACATCATATAGGAACTAGTGAAACGTTTCAAGACTTTTGTCTTTGAGCCATTCACCTAAAAGACTATAACTTTCATATTTGTTTTATCCACAGCATATACCATAGTCTCCACATTCTATAAAGAAGGCAGCATATATTAGATATTCAACAAATGTGCATTGAAGTATTTAACAAAGCAATGGAAATACATGATCAGATTTGCATTTTAGAAAGAAAATTCTACTTGCATTTGGGAAAGTAGATTATAAAAGGCTCTCATAATATTAGTGCTGAAGTCTTCCTTCTTGCATCTGAAAAAAGCAACCACGATGCCATATGTATTCATGAAGTATCCTATGCACCTGTTAAAGCTCCTGCACTTATCTATAGCTATAATTAAATGTGTGTGTGGATGGGTGTGCATAAAATCTGTATATTGGCAAGATAATAGCATTTTAATGATACATTTATATATTGCTCCTGTGCTGACAATTTTATTCTCAATTCCAAGGTTTGTTTGTTTAACCCTCTTTATATAAGGCCATTAGGAAAGTGGGGCTAAGAATGTAAACACATGTACCCTCAGCATATTCCTAGTGACTTCTTACACAAAAATTTTAGGTGCTAATGGTACATCGACAAGGCAGAGTGTATCAGTTAACTAAAATATCCATTAGTTTGGGAACAGAAGTTCCAACAAAGACACAGACTGTATTAACAGTTGGATGGGCATTAGCCATGACACGTTTGTCCTTGATGTTCAAAGATAATAGCCACAGGGTGGGTCTCTCTCAATATGTGAACATATTTGGAAAATTAAAAGTGTGTGACCAGATGCTCGTAGGTGAAAGCTCTGTTGAGCCTTTCACTTTTGGCAGCTCAACCTCTGACTCATGCCCCACATGTGCCATTGCTTGGGAAGATTCACAGAATCCCCTATTGTTTTACACCAATTCAGTCTGCTTGCTGTTGTTTCCCACTACTCCACAGATGTGTCAAAGCTTGCAAGCTGCCTCTGGTGCTACAACTATAAGCTTAATAGCAGACCACTTTTATGTAGAGCATCAATTGTGACTTTCAAAAAAACTTACAGCCACAGGATACATGGCTGCAAGGGACCTAAAACTTTAAGCAAAGCCTTTTGTTTTATAAATGAGAAAACGTAAATTTATACAATTGAAATGAATTGCTAAAAAAAACCTACACTGATAACGCAGGTAAGGCTGGTGTACTTTCCAACATATAATGTTATTATTACAACAGTCTATCAACAGCAGCATTCTTTTCTTTTTTTCAACCTTCCTTCCTTCCTTCCTTTTATATAGGCAACCACTCATTTGTTCATTCATTCATTTACAAGATTCTGCCAAGCACCTAGCATGTTCCAAGAACACTGTTAATTGCTTTAAAAAACAAAAACAAAAACAATCCATTGCAGTCAAGTCAATTCAGATTCATACTGACCCTATAGAACAGCGTAGAACTGCCACATAGGGTTTCCAGGGAGTGGCTGGTGGATTCAAACTGCTGACCTTTTGGTTAGCAGCCAAGCTCTTAACCACTGCACCACTAGGACTCCGTTAATTGCTAAGTCTTTTTTTAAAAATAGTTATAATCATAGCTATAAAAATAATAGCTAAGGGTTGAAGAACAAGATAGTATAGACTCTTTTTCCCTGTTTTTCTTTCTAAATTCAATTAAATATCCTGGAAGTTATTCAACAGACAATGGTAAAAGGACTCTGAAAGCTGAAGAGAAGAAGGCAGACTGGCTAGAGACTGCATGACTTGAGGAATGATAATGTGGTAAGTTTCTTGGGTTCTCTTTTTATCTTCCGCATACTCCAGACTGGACACTGGAGAGGCCTAAAACCAGGAACTGCCAATAGGCATAGACCAAAAAAGGAAAAGGAAAAGCCTGCTCTCTCTGGCCAAAGGACCGGAAAGGAGGAATTCCAACAGAGACCTGATGGGGAGTTCCAAGTACTGCTCCACTAATGGGACCTCTGCTAATGATTCAATTCAATTGGCAGCAGCAAAGACTCAGATATCCCAGCCCTTAGTCCACAAGCCAGGTTAGGTTGTAGTGTGATTTGCCAGCAGCTCCAGCAGCATAGCCCTGGCCATCCCCATCCCCCAGTCCAGAACCAGAGCCCAGAATGTGGTCCCATCTGCTTGCAGCTTCGGCAGTAGTAATCCTATGCCTTCTTGTCCTCCACCCAGAGGCATAAGGAGACCAAGGCCCAGCGACTTTTTGCCTCATCCCTGAAGATTGAGTTGGATTGAGCAAGAACCCCAGCAGCACCAGAAAAGCAAAAAAGATCAGAATAACATTGCAACGATTCAGAAACTAAACTGTCACTGAAACTAAAGCTCACAAAAGTTGGTTTGAGCTTACACACTAAACCAAAACAGGGTGGCTGCCTGCTAAATTAGACGACTTAGCTGGGAACAAGAGTCTCTTAACAGAATAACCAAAATGCCCAAGATAAAATAAAAAATCACTTATCATACCAAGACACAGGACAATATCAATTTAATGACAAAAGACAATAAGAAATTGTAATATCAAGATGAATCTGAAACTGGACTTATCTGACAAGGATTTTAAAGTAGCTGCCATAAAAATACTTGAGCTATAAATAACAAACTCTCTTGAAACACATAAAAAATAGAAAATCTCCACAAGAAATAGAAATTATAAAAAATAAACAAATGGAAATTATAGATTCAACTGAAAACTACTAATAACTGAATTAAAAAAAAAAAAACCCTCACTGGATGGACTTAATAATAGAGTGTCAATGACAAACGTAGATCCAATGAATTTGAGGACAGAGCTATGTAATGTATTTAATCTGGCCAACAGATAAAAAAAAGAGTGAAAAAATATTAACATCATTGTTGGTGCCATTAAGTTGGTTGCAACTCACAGCGACCTTATATACCACAGAGTCAGTGTCCACCTTTTGTGTGCATATGACGCAATTCAAAAAATACCATGCCTTGGATCAGGAGCACCTTAGTCTTCAAGGTGACATCTTTGCTTTTCAACACTTTAAAGAGGTTCTTTGCAGCAGGTTTGCCCAACCCAATGAGTCTTTCATTTCTTGACTGCTGCTTTCATGGCTGTTGATTGTGGGTCCAAGTAAAATGAAATCTTTGACGACTTCGATCTTTTCTCCATTTATCACAATTTTGCTTATTGGTCCACTTGTGAGAACTTCTGTTTTATGTTGAGGTGCAAGCCATACTGAAGGCTGTGGTCTTTGATCTTCATTGGTAAGTGCTTCAACTCCTCTTTACTTTCAGCAAGCAAGGTTGTGTCATCTCATAATGCAGGCTGTTAATACGTCTTCCTCCAATCCTGATGCCCCGTTCTTCTTCACATAGTCCACTTTCTCAGATTATTTGCTCACCATACAGATTGAATAGGTATGGTGAAAGAATACAACCCTGACACACGTCTTTCCTGACTTTAAACCACGAAGTATCCCCTTGTTCTGTCCAAACAACTGCCTCTTGATCTATGCACAGGTTCCTCAGTGAGCACAATTAAGTGTTCTGGAATTCCCATTCTTCACAGCATTGTCCATAATTTGTTATCATCCACATAGTCGAATGTCTTTGCGTAGTCAATAAAACACAGGTAAACATCTTCTGGGAGTCTCTGATTTCAGCCATCTGACATCAGCAATGATATCCCTGGTTCCCCTTCCTCTTCCGAATCTGGCCTGAATTTCTGGCAGTTCCCTGTCAAAATACAGCTGCAGACGCTTTTGAATGATCTTCAGCAAAAGTTTGCTTGCATGTGATATTAATGATACTGTTCAATAATTCTTGCATTTGGTTGGATCACCTTTTTTGGGAATAGGCATAAATATGGATCTCTTCCAGTCAGTTGGCCAGGTAACTGTTTTCCAAATTTCTTGGCATAAATGAGTGAAGACTTCCAGCACTGCATCCATTTGTTGAAACATCTCAGTTGATATTCTGTCAATTCCTAGACCCCTGTTCTTCACCAATGCCTTCAGTGCAGTTTGGACTTCCTCCCTAAACACCACTGATTCTGATCATGTGCTACCTCCTGAAATGGTTGAATGCCAACCAATTCTTTTTGGTATAATGACTCTGTGTTCCTTCCATCTTCTTTTGATGCTTCCTGCGTCATTTAATATTTCCCCATAGGATCCTTCACCATTGCAACTCAAGACTTGAATTTTTTCTTCATTTCTTTCAGCTTGAGAAACGCCAAGCGTGTTCTTCCCTTTTGGTTTTCTATCCCCAGCTCTTGGCACATGTCATTACAATACTTTACTTTGTCTTCTCGAGCTGCCTTTTGAAATCTTCTGTTCAGTTCTTTTACTTTATCATCTCTTCCTTTTGCTTTAGCTGCTTGAAGTTCAAGAGGAAGTTTCAGAGTCTCTTCTGACATCCATTTTGATCTTTCGTTCCTGTCTTTTTAATGACCTCTTGCTTTCTTAATGTATGATGTCCTTGATATCATCCCACAACTTGTCTGGCCTTTGGTCATTAGTGTTCAACAGGTCAAATCTACTTTTGAGATGGTCTCTAAATTCAGGTGGGATATACAAAGGTAGTACTTGGGGTCTTGTTGACTTGTTTGAATTTTTTTTAGCTTCAACTTGAACTTGCATATGAGCAATTGATGGTTTGTTCCACAGTTGGCCCCTGGCCTTGTTCTGACTGATGATATTGAGCTTTTCCATTGTCTCTTTCCACAGGTGTAGTCTATTTGATTCCTGTGTATTCCATCTAGCGAGGTCCACGTGTATAATCACCATTTATGGTGGTGAAAAAAGGTATTTGCAATGAAGAAGTCTTCGGTGTTGCAAAATTCTATCATGTGATCTCAGGCATTGTTTCTATCATCAAGGCCATATTTTCCAACTACTGATTCTTCTTCTTTGTTTCCAACTTTGGAATTCCAATCACCAGTAATTATCAATGCACCCAGATTGCATATTCAATCAATTTCAGACTGCAAAAGCTGGCAAAAATCTTCAATTTCTTCATCTTTGGCCTTAGTGGTTGGTGTGTAAATTTGAATAATAGTCATATTAACTGGTTTTCCTTGTAGGCGTATGGATATCATCCTAGTACTGGCAGCACTGTTCTTCAGGATAGATCTCGAAATGTTCTTTTTGATGATGAATGCAATGCCATTTCTCTTTAAGTTGCCACTCCCCGTATAGTACACCGTATGATTATCTGATTCAAAATGGCCAATGCCAGTCCATTTCAGCTCACTAATGCTTAGCATATTGATGTTTATGTGTTTCATTTAATTTTTGAAGATTTCCAATTTTCCTAGATTCATGCTTCACACATTCCACGTTCCGATTATTAATGGGTGTTTGCAGCTATCTCTTCTCATTGCGAGTCATGCCACATCAGTAAATGAAGGCCCCTAAAGATTGACTCCATTCGCACCATTAAGGTCAACTCTACTTTGAGGAAGCAGCTCTTCCCCAGTCATCTTTTGCATGCCTGCCAACCTCAGGGGCTCATCTTCCAGCACTATATCAGAAAATGTTCCGCTGCTATTCATAAGGTTTTCACTGGCTAAATCTTTTCAAAAGTAGACTGCTGGATCCTTCTTCCTACTCTGTCTTAGTCTGGAAGCTCAGCTGAAACCTGTCTGCCATGGGTGACCCTGGTGGTATCTGAATACCGGTGGCAGAGTTTCCAGCATCACTGCAATAGGCAAGCCCCCACAATACAACAAACTGACAGACACATGCAGGATTAACATCATCTGGTCATCAGGAAACACATTTTAATATTACAATGAGATACAACTACATACTCATTCAAATAACTAAAATTGAAAAGAAAACAAACATAATGCTTGACAATATCAAACCCTGTGAGTATGCAGAGCAACTGAAACTTTCATATATTGCTTGTAAGAACAAAAGGTGGAACAACTACTTCGTAAAATATTTGGGCAGTATCTTATAAAATTAAACATATACTTCTTATTATCCAACAATTCTACATCTAGTTACTTCCCCCCAAAAAATGAAAAGATATGTACTCATCAACAAATAATTTTTGTGACTTAATTTACAATAGTAAAAAACTAGAAAATTCCATATTATTTTAATTTTTATAGTTTTATATTTTAATTTCTGTGGTGTTCCTCTACCTCATTGCAATTCTTATTCAAACAATTGTTAGTTGTTGCTCTCTGTATTCCTCCAGATTAATTATAGAATAATTCTGTTACATCTTCAAAGTTTTTGTTTTCATTTAAGTTATATGAACATAATAGGTATCATGCAATGAGCTTTGTATCTATACAATAATTCATCTTCCCATCCAGACACACAGAAGGATAAAAGTGGAGGGAGCAAAAGGAGCTGTATGACCTTATTCTGGAGGAAGGGTTGAAAATTAGGCCTGTTAAGATGCCATTGACCTTTGCTCCCTTAATTTTTCTTTCATACCTTCCTTCAGATATTTTCAATACCCTAAATTCTCATACTAAAAGTATCCCCTCAGAAAGCCCTAGCATTAGACAGAGGTCCTAACTGTTGTTTAGGAAAACACTTGTAATTAGCAGAGCTGAGAAAAGATACTTAATCTCATTAGAAGCCCAGGTAAAGATAATTAAAATAATACAATAATTTGGAAGATTTTGAACCAGTAGAGGAGTTTTTAAGGAAACTTTATGATTTAAAATTTTAATACAGAGATTAACTATCTTTGCATATCTCAAGAAAATATTTATTCGCACCAAGGATATTTAAAACTGACACAATAACAAAAATACTAGCATATCATTATTTTTAAAATACCCATTGCCATCGAGTGGATTCTAACTCATAGGACAGATCAGAACTGCCCTATAGGGTTTCCAAGGAGCGGCTGGTGGATTTGAACTGCACACTTTCTGGTTAGCAGCTGAGCTCTTAACCACTGCTCCAACTTTTTAAATAGCACAGTATATTGTGACACAGAAATAGTGAAACCCAATATTGTAATCACCAATTTATTTTTTTTTTAAGTTTTTGTTATCTTAGAAACTAAAATAACTGTCCAAATCAAATTGGTTTTGGACACAGGATCTCTGTGTGATACAAAGAAACATTTAAAGGGGAAAAGGCCAACAAAGTAATTTGAATTTTATTTATTTCACATACTTTGGTAATGGAAATATAATTACCTGAGGACTGATGACTTATTTTTCTCATAACCATTTTTTTAAAACAGAAAAACATTCCAAATGGATTAGTAGAGTCTCTATGAGTCAGAACTAACTCGATGGCAATGGGTTTGGTTTTGCTTACAGCATTATTTAAGGAGCCCTGGGTTTTTTTTCTGGTAGTACAACGGAAACCCTGGTGGCATAGTAGTTAAGTGCTACAGCTGCTAACCAAGAGGTCAGCAGTTTGAATCCACTTGGCGCTCCTTGGAAATTCTATGGGGCAGTTCTACTCTGTCCTACAGGGTTGCTATGAGTCAGAATCGACTCGATGGCAGTGAGTTTGGTTTTGGTTTTTGGTGGTACAACAGTTAAGCA
The DNA here is from genome assembly GCF_030014295.1 of Loxodonta africana. Lineage (NCBI taxonomy): Eukaryota > Metazoa > Chordata > Mammalia > Proboscidea > Elephantidae > Loxodonta > Loxodonta africana. Next base: position 53,967,781 of record NC_087357.1, on the reverse strand, counting down.
CTTGTCCGCTAACTGAAAGGTTGGTAGTTAGAACTCACCCAACCACTCAATGTGAGACAGATTTAGCAATCTGCTCCTGTAAAGATGACAGCCAAGAAAATCCTATGGGGCAGTTCTGTTCTGTCACATGGGTTGCTATGAGATGAAAATCGACTCGACTGCACCTAACAAAAGCCATATCAATATTATAAAGTTGATGAATATGAATGATATGGAATAAATTCCCAGATTATGCCCTTGCTTACCTAAACCACTCACTTTGTGCACCTACAAGACACTAGCTGTCCTTGGGTGAATTTCAATGGTTGTTGAGTGGTAACAACCAAATCAACTTAGAACTTACCCTGAGCTATGAAGGGTAATAGATAACTCTTCTTAAACTGAACAGGAAAGATTTATGCAGATAAATATCCCTTGGAAATTAGACTGAGGTAACAGAAAACAATCTAAGCATGATTGTAAAGCACAAGAAATACATAAAAATGAGTTTGAGATTTAAAAATAATTCTTTCAGCTTTCAGGCTTTTCATTACTGTCAGTAAACAAAGAATAAGAGGCTGGAGGGTTAGACTGTGATTAGAAAAGATTCAAAACGCTTTCATGGGCATTTGCTCCTAGCAAGACATCCTTTCTCATGAGGGTCTTGCAATTTAGTCCAGATGATCCGTGTCCAAATTGCATGGATGCTGAGCATTGTTAGAGGAGAGACAGGCTAAAACAGGGACTTGAATAGTGTGTAAGTCAGAATCTATCCATCTGGAACTAGTAAGCCAAGGCAAGAATTTCCCTATGATCTGTAATTTAGATGCTAAACATGGAAATCTTCCCCGAAACAAGATGTAATATCTTGATCTGAAAATTCCAGTAAAGCACAGCTGTAGCTAACATCAGACTAACACTGATTCTCAGAATCAGTTCATGGAAGAAGAGTAACAGCTTTCTAAGCTAAATGCTAAGCCTCTGAAATGGTATTTCTTAATTGTTTTAGTGAAACCCAAAATTAGAGTTTCAAGTTTACTGATCAAGGGAACATTGAAAAATGAAGGATAGGAAACTGTAAGATAAAGACTGTAAATCACACTAAACATTAATGCAGTTGGAAGAGATACAACTTACTGGTAAACTAGTTTAATCCATGTTGTGTACTTCTAAGCACTTACTGAGTTCTTATATAACAGATCTTTGCAAATCATTTCTGCAGTTATTCATGTTCTGGCTGTATTTAAATACAACTCCCCAAAGGGGCTTCTAGACACAGAAACTAAAATGTTATAGACATCTGTTATACAACAAAGATAGGAAGACATTTTTCAAAAATTATTTTACTTGGTTTTTCACAAGAAACCTGCTTGCCGGCGTTGTTAGTTGCTGCCAAGTCAGTTCCAACTCATGGAGACCCCACGTATGCTGAGTGGAACTGCTCCAAGGGTTTTCAAGGCTGTGACCTTTTTGGAAGCAGATCTCCAGATCTCCCTTCTGAGGCACCTCTGAGTGGGTTGAAACAGCCAACTTTTTCCTAGTCATCTAGCACTTAACCATTTGTGCCACCCAGGACTCTTCGCTGTTATTATCCCTATTTAATAAACGAGAAAATGGAATTCTTGATTAGGTGAATTTCCCAAGGGTACAAATGTACTCAGTGGTTAAACTGAGATGGAACCTGGATCTATCTTATTTCAAAGGCTGTGTTTTTTGAATTTTGCCCTGAATTGTGCTATTAAAAAACCTGACTATTAGCATCTTCACAGGACAACTCATTTCCTCTGATGAAATATACCTCTCTTATCTAGGGTCAGACATAAATCACCTGAAGTGCATTTCCTGCCCCAATATCCTATATAGAAAATATTGCTGAAAATGTAAAATGTTAGGCCAGGAATAATAGATGGTTGTTGGAGTGTTGTGATAGAAAAGATATTTAAAAATCAATTTGTAACTTTCAGTTAGCAGCCAAGTGTGTTACCCACTGTGCAACAAGGACTCCACGCTACTACGGCAGGACAGGACAAAAACCAAAAGCTAAAACAATGTCAACTACATTTTTTAAAACTTTAATGGAGTACAAGGAAGAGAGTGAGATGCTGTTGACAAACAAGGAAAAAGAGGCCTCCAACAAAGGCTGGATTTTATTGCTCCAAACCTTTCAGGTCTAACTCCATTTAGCATATATAATAGAAAGCAGATTTGTTACATAATGAGACTTGTTTCAGCTTCAGCTTTGCAACTCGCTCTTTGCAACTTTGCCCTGTGACCTTGGTTACCTTACTTAGCTTCCCTGAGCCTCTGTTTCCTTTCTGTTTAAACTTAGATTAATGAAAGCTAGCTCAGAGAGTTTCTATGTGACAACTAAATCAAGGAATATGTACTTTTTAAAACCTAGCATAGTTTCTGTGACTTTATAAATGTGAACTTCACCCATCCAGTCCAAAATTCCTGTAGATACCAAGTTTAAAGAGCAATTGGTTCATTTGTTTTTTCTAAATTTGCATTTCAGTTTTGAATTTGCTATTGCCTTTTTGGGAACCCTGATGGTGCAGTGGTTAAGAGCTATGGCTGCTAACCAAACGGTCAGCAGTTCAGATCCACCAGGCACTCCTTGGAAAATCTATGGGGCAGTTCTACTCTGTCCTATAGGGTCACTATGAGTTGGAATTGACTCGACAGCAACGGGTTTGGTTTGGTTTTGGTTTTTATCAAAACATAAATGATTAGCTTCTGGAATTCTCAGAGAGGACAGGTTTCCTTATGTTTCTGTGAAGAAAAAAAAATCCAATTAAAAAATAAGTCAGAGCAAATTATCTACCTCTTACAATATAATCTCACTATGTCCTGTTAAAGAAGCATTTAATCTTCCTGTCTACTTCTTTTTTTAATAACAAGGTGAAGTTTTTTCTTGTTGTTGTTGTTTTTTGTTTTTTAACAAATTCTATGTTTTAAGAGTAAAATTCTTCTTAGAAGTCTACCTGGCTCACCTCTATATTTGTGTCTTAAGATATCTAGATAGGGAGAGAAGAGCTTCCAGCCTAGTGATCAGATTCACCAGGTCCAGCAAGTTCCTGGAGACAAGTGGTAATGACTTGTTCAGTGTCTCATACAGTAACAATATTAAGTATTCTCTGAAAATTCATGGCAGCCAAGCTTTGAAATACTATATATTGGGAAAAAATAATAAGAAAAGAGACAGACAAAAACCATAATCCATGTCTTCCAATGTTAACCCAAAATTCTATTTTTGTACTTAAATTATAACAGCCTAATGACATTGGGCACTGGGTTTTTTTTTTTTTTTTTTCTGGGTTTTTAATGACATTAACTTGACATTCTGATGAAGATGGAAAAAGCATCAAAATTTACCTTTTATTTCTATTTCACAAGAAGTTAAATTGAAACATGATGTAAAATATATAGTAGTTACATAAAATTTTCTCATGTAATTAAACAATAAAGTACTAATAGGATATTTTAAAAAGGAATCATATTTTTAAGATGATTACCCGGTTTTATCTTTATTTTCTTCTAAGAGCTCCAATATTCAGACTGGAAAATTCAGCAAGGTAAGATTACATGATAATTAAGCAAGTAATTGATTTTAAGAAATCATTAAAATCCAATTCAATACCATTAATTAGGGTAAAACAAACAAACAACAACAAAAAAAAAACTCATGCTGTTGAGTCGATTCTGATCCATAGTGACCTCATAGGACAGAGTAAACCTGCAGCATAGGGTTTCCAAGGCTGTAATCTTTATGGGAGCAGCTGGTAGGTTCTAGCCATCGACCTTTTGGATTTAGCAGACAAGTGCTTAACCACTACACCACTAAAAAATAAATAAATAAATAAATAAATAACACCACTAGGGATCCTATATTAATTAGGTTACCTCCTCATAACAAACTAGCTTTGTAAGAATTAATCTTACACCAAAACTTTCACATTAACAAAAGTCATGTTACGTCATATCAGATTGCATGTGAGAGATTCCTCAAACAGTGGGTAAAACATGATTATTTAATAATAGGCTGTCTTACTTCTAATGGAAGCTTTTGTTTGCCACTACACTGAGTAGTTTCCACCTTAAGTCACCACAAAAGAACAGAAAACCAAAATCAAACCAGGCAGAAGAAAGGAAGAAAAGTAAAGATTAGAACAAAAATAAAAGAAAAAAAAGAAAAAACATTATCAATGAAACTAAAACTTGGGTCTTGGAAAAGATCAACAAGATTGACAACTCCTAAACTAGACTAAGAGGAAAAAAAAAAGGAAGGCAGAGAGAGAAGACATAAATTTCCACAATCAGTTTCATTAATGAAAAAGGGACATCATTTCTGACCCTTCAGACATTAAAAATCTTCCGCTGCTATGCATAAGGTTTTCACCAGCTAAATCTTTTCAGAAGTAGACTGTCGGGTCCTTCCTCCTAGTCTGTCTTAGTCTGGAAGCTCAGCTGAAACCTGTCAGCCATGGGTGGCCTTGCCTCCAACATCACATCAACACACGAGCCCCTGCAGTACCACAAACTGACAGACATGTGCAGTGCTGGAGAAGAATATTGAATATGCCATGGACTACTAAAAGAACTAATAAACCTGTCTTGGAAGAAGCATAACCAGGAGGCTCCTTCGAAGCAAGTATGGTAAGACTACATCTCACATACTTTGGACATGTTATTAGGAGGGATCAGTCCCTGGAGAAGGACATTATGCTTGGTAAAGTAGAGGGTCATCGAAAAAGGAAGGCCCTCAATGAGCTTAAGCACAGCAACAATTGTGAGGATGGCGCAGGACCAAACAGTGTTTCATTCTGTTGCACATGGGTTCGCTATGAGTCGGAACCAACTCAATGGCATCTGACAACAAGAACAACAGATATTAAAAAAATTATAATGAAATACTATAAACAATTCTATGTCAACAAACTAGACAATTTATAAGAAATGAACAAATTACTAGAAAGGCACAGATTACCAAAACAGACCCCAGAGAAAATACAAAACATGAATAGAAGCAACAAACAAAGTAAATAAACTAAATTAGTAATTAAAATATTCTCATGAAGAAAAACCCAGGCCCAAACAGCTTTGCTGGTGAATTATTTCAAAAATTTTACAAAGAATTGATACCAATCCTTCACAAACTCTTGCAAAAATAGAGGAAAGTACATTTCCCAACTCATTCCCTAATACCAGTTACAGACAAACACATCACCAGAAAACTACAGACCAATATCTTTCATGAACATAAATACAAAAGTCATTAACAAAATATAAGCAATTCAAATACAGCAACATATATAAAGGATCACCCATAATGCCCAAGTATGCATGTAGGGTATTTTTTTTAATCATCCCACAAGCAATAAACGCAACACATATATTGATAGAATAAAGGACAAAAAAAAAAAAAAAATATGATCATATTAATGGAGAAAATCTAACACCCATTTATAACAACCATCAACAAACCAAGAATAGAGAGAAGTTCAATTTGATAAAAGGTCTTAACAAAAAACCTGCAGCTACTATTGCACTTAATGGTGAAAGAACTACAAATAAGACAAGGATGTCCTCCTTCCCCACTGCTATTCAATATCATATTAGAAGCCTCGCCAGTGGAATCAGATAAGTAAAAGAAATAAAAGGCATTCAGATTGGAAAGGAAGAAATAAAACTGGCCTTTATTTATACTACATGACTATCTTCATAGAAAATAAAAGAGAAGTAAAATGAAGTTGTTTTTATTTATCGGCAACATGTTCCTGTATATAAAAAACCTAACCTGACTAGCAAATGAGTTTGGCAATATTGCAGGATATAAAGTCTATATACAACAATTAGCTGTGTATCTGTAAACTATTAAAGAAAAATTCTGAAATAAAGAAAATAATCCCAATCAAAATACCATTAAAAGAATAAAATTTAACAAATGAATAAATTTAACAAATGAAGTGTAAGACTTATACACTGAAACCTACAAAATATTATTGAGAGAAATTAAAGGTGATCTAAATGAAATAGGTGCTAACATATTCATAGACTGGAAGATTCAATATTGTTAAGATGGCAATTCACTCCAAAATGACTGACTAATTCAACAAAATACGTAACAAAATTCCAGCAGCCCTTTTGGTAGAATTGAGAAGCCCTTCATAAACTGTACATGGAAATGAAAATAGCCCAGAATAATCAAAACATTTTTGCAAAAAAAAAAAAAAGAAGAAAAGAGGATTTTATACTTCTTGATTTCTAAATATACTAGAAAGCTGCCAATAGTCAAAACAGTGTATCGTTACTGTAAGAACAGGAAAGTTCAATGAAAAAGAATTTACAGTTCAGTAAAAAAAAAAAAAAAGGCCAATCAATTTTTGACATAAATATTCCATGGCAAGTCAATGAGGAAAGGATAGTCTTTTTGACAAATGGTGCTGGAACAGCTGGATGTCCACATGCAGAAATATAAATGTAGACCCTTACTTCATACCATCTACAACACTGAACTCAAATTGGATCACAGACATAAATGTAAGTATTAAAACTAGAAAACACAGAAAAAAAACCTTTCATGAACTTGGGCTGGGCAAAGGTTTATATAATAGTCAAAAAGACACTTAAGAAAATAAAAAGATAAGCCACATACTGGGAGAAAATATTTGCAAATCCTATAGCTGATAAGACTGACATCTAACATATAATGAAGTATTATAACTCAATATTAAGAAAGTAAAAAAACAAATTTTAAAAATGGGCAAAATATTTAAATAGACATTTCAGCCGGGGGGCATACAAATGGGATAATAAACATATGAAAAGATTACCATCATAATTAGTCATTAGACGAAAATACAAACTAACACCACAATGAGCTAACACTTCACACCAACTAGAATGATTATAATCAAAACAATGAAGCATGCCATGTGAGGATGTGGAGAAACTAGAACACTGATATATTGCAGGTGGGAATGTAAAATGATAGAGCCACTTTAGAAAGCACCTTGGCACATCCTTAAAAAGTAAAATATAAACTTACCAGGATTCAGTAATTCCCTCCTTGGGCATCTATCTACTCAAAGAAATGTAAACATGTGCTCACACAAAAACTTTTGAGTTAAAATATTCATAGCAGCATTATTCCTAAAAGCCAGAAGCTGGAAACAATCCAATGTCCGTCAGTTGGTAAATAATTAAACTGAATGTTTCTTATTTATAGAATACAATTTAATTCATCAATAAAAACGAACAGACTACTAACACATGCTACAACACGATCTTCAAAAATGTTGTGCTAGGAGGCGGGGCCGAGATGGCGGACTAGGTGGACGCTACCGCGGATCCCTCTTGCAACAAAGACTCGGAAAAACAAGTGAATCGATCACATACGTAACAATCTACGAACTCTGAACAACAAACACAGATTTAGAGATGGAGAACGAACAAATATGGGGAGACAGGGATTGTTTTCAGAGCCAGGAGCCAGCGTACCAGTCAGGTGACATTCGGAGCCCGATTTGGGGCAGAGCCCAGGGGGGCAGACGGCACAGACAAGGGGCCCAGCCCTAGCCCCCGAACTCATCCCGGGAGGGAGCCCAGCCGGTTAGCGCGGGCGGTGTGGCGGTGCAGCCGGTGGGAGAAGTCCCCAGGAGGCAGTGACAGGTCTTGGAGCAGGGAGAGCAGCGTCCCAGCTGGGGAGCCGTCCTGCCAGGATTTTGGCGGGAGGAGGGCGTGGCGCGAGTGTCGGGAGCAGCTACATTCCCCTGAATTGACCCCAGGGGGGGTCCAGGCGTCATGTGGGCGGCGCGGCGGAGCAGCCGGAGGGAGAAGTCCCCAGGAGGCAGTGACTGGTCTTGGAGCGGGGAGAGCAGCGTCCCAGCCTGGGAGCCGTCCCGCCGGGATTTTGGCGGGCGCAGGCGGGGCATGAGTGCGGGGTGCAGCTCCATCCCCCTGAATTGACCCCGGGGCGGTCCCAGCCGGTTCGCGCGGGCGGCGTGGTGGCGCAGCCGGTGGGAGAAGTCCCCGGGAGGCAGTGGCTGGTCTTGGAGCGGGGAGAGCGGCGTCCCAGCCGGGACGCGCAGTCGCGGCGCAGGCTCAGGGAGCTGCTCTGCTCTCCTGAGCTGACTCCGGGGGGGGAGCCCACGCGGTTCGCGGGGGCGGCGCGCGAGGCGGCTGGCGGGACGGGGAGTCCCCGGGAGGCAGTGACTGATTTTGGAGTCGGGAGTGCACCGTCCCAGTAGCGGAGCCTTAACCTTGGGGGCGGGGCTGACAGCAGAGGATCTGACCGTCACGCCAGTGGACCAGACCCCCCGGGGGTAATCTCCACACAGCCAGTACATATAGGCGACGCGCCCCGCTGAAATCTCAGATATAATAGTCATTCCAAGTAAGACAAGCAACTCTGGCTATATTCTGAGGTACTACTCTCCTAGCTCTCTGATCCCTCCCCCACCCTCCCCAGGCGGCTCCATTAACATCCGAATACCCTGAGCCAGAGGGAGAACTCTGATAGGGATCTAACTGCATTTTTTTTTTTTAGCGGATTTTCTGGAAAAACTAGTTTCCCAGTGATGGATCGGAGACAGCAATCCATATCAAACCACTTAAAGAAGCAGAACATGACAGCTTCTCCAACCCCCCAAACAAAAGAATCAAAATCTTTCCCAAATGAAGATACAATCCTGGAATTATCAGATACAGAATATAAAAAACTAATTTACAGAATGCTTAAAGAAATCACAAATGAAATAAGGCAAACTGCAGAAAAAGCCAAGGAACACACTGATAAAACTGTTGAAGAACTCAAAAAGATTATTCAAGAACATAGGGGAAAAATTAATAAGTTGCAAGAATCCATAGAGAGACAGCATGTAGAAATCCAAAAGATTAATAATAAAATTACAGAATTAGACAACGCAATAGGAAGTCAGAGGACCAGACTCGAGCAATTAGAATGCAGACTGGGACATCTGGAAGACCAGGGAATCAACACCAACGTAGCTGAAAAAAAATCAGATAAAAGAATTAAAAAAAATGAAGAAACCCTAAGAATCATGTGGGACTCCATCAAGAAGGATAACTTGCGAGGGACTGGAGTCCCAGAACAGGGAGGGGGGACAGAAAACACAGAGAAAATAGTTGAAGAACTCCTGACACAAAACTTCCCTGACATCATGAAAGACGAAAGGATAGCTATCCAAGATGCTCATCGAACCCCATTTAAGATTGATCCAAAAAGAAAAACACCAAGACATATTATCATCAAACTTGCCAAAACCAAAGATAAACAGAAAATTTCAAAAGCAGCCAGGGAGAAAAGAAAGGTTTCCTTTAAGGGAGAATCAATAAGAATGAGTTCAGACTACTCCGCAGAAACCATGCAGGCAAGAAGGGAATGGGACGACATATACAGAGCACTGAAGGAGAAAAACTGCCAACCAAGGATCGTATATCCAGCAAAACTCTCTCCGAAATATGAAGGCGAAATTAAGATATTCACAGACAAACACAAGTTTAGAGAATTTGCAAAAACCAAACCAAAGCTTCAAGAAATGCTAAAGGAGATTGTATGGTCAGATAATCAGTAATACCAGGTACCAGCACAATACAAGGTCACAAAACAGAACGTCCTGATATCAACTCAAATAGGGAAAGCACAAAAACAAACAAATTAAGATTAATTCTAAAAAATAAATAAATAAATAAAATAATACACATAACAGGGAATCATGGAAGTCAATAAGTAAAAGATCACAATAATCAAAAAGAGGGACTAAATACAGGAGGCACTGAACTGCCAGATGGAGAGTGATACAAGGCGATATAGAACGATACAAGTTAGGTTTTTACTTAGAAAAATAGGGGTAAATAATAAGGTAACCACAAAAAGGAACATCAACTCCATAACTCAAGATAAAAGCCAAGAAAAACGTTAATGACTCAACTAACATAAAGTCAAACATTATGAAAATGAGGATGTCACAATTTACTAAGAAAAACGTCTCAGCACAAAAAAGCATGTGGAAAAATGAAACAACACACATGAAAAGGCATCAAAATGACAGCACTAAAAACTTACTTATCTATAATTACGCTGAATGTAAATGGACTAGATGCACCAATAAAGAGACAGAGAGTCACGGACTGGATAAAAAAACACGATCCATCTATATGCTGCCTACAAGAGACACACCTTAGACTTAGAGACACAAACAAACTAAAACTCAAAGGATGGAAAAAAATATATCAAGCAAACAATAAGCAAAAAAGAAGAGGAGTAGCAATATTAATTTCTGACAAAATAGACTTTAGACTTAAATCCGCCACAAAGGATAAAGAAGGACACTATATAATGATAAAAGGGACAATGGATCAGGAAGACATAACCATATTAAATATTTACGAACCTAATGACAGGGCTGCAAGATACATAAATCAAATTTTAACAAAATTGAAAAGTGAGATAGACACCTCCACATTTTTAGTAGGAGACTTCAACACACCACTTTCGGAGAAGGACAGGACATCCAGTAAGAAGCTCAATAGAGACACGGAAGACCTACTTACAACCATCAACCAACTTGACCTCATTGACTTATACAGAACTCTCCACCCAACTGCTGCAAAATATACTTTTTTTTCTAGTGCACATGGAACATTCTCTAGAATAGACCACATATTAGGTCATAAAACAAATCTTTGCAGAGTCCAAAACATCGAAATATTACAAAGCATCTTCTCAGACCACAAGGCAATGAAACTAGAAATCAATAACAGAAAAATGAGGGAAAAGAAATCAAATACTTGGAAAATGAACAATACCCTCCTGAAAAAAGACTGGGTTATAGAAGACATCAAGGAGGGAACACGGAAATTCATAGAATGCAACGAGAATGAAAATACTTCCTATCAAAACCTCTGGGACACAGCAAAAGCAGTGCTCAGAGGCCAATTTATATCGATAAATGCACACATACAAAAAGAAGAGCCAAAATCAGAGAACTGTCCCGACAACTTGAACAAATAGAAAGTGAGCAACAAAAGAATCCATCAGGCACCAGAAGAAAACAAATAATAAAAATTAGAGCTGAACCAAATGAATTAGAGAACAGAAAAACAATTGAAAGAATTAACAAAGCCAAAAGCTGGTTCTTTGAAAAAATTAACAAAATTGATCAACCATTGGCTAGACTGACTAAAGAAATACAGGAAAGGAAACAAATAACCAGAATAAGAAACGAGAAGGACCACATCACAACAGAACCAAATGAAATTAAAAGAATCATTTCAGATTATTATGAAAAATTGTACTCTAACAAATTTGAAAACCTAGAAGAAATGGATGAATTCTTGGAAAAATACTACCTACCTAAACTAACACATTCAGAAATAGAACAACTAAATAGACCCATAACAAAAAAAGAGATTGAAACGGTAATCAAAAAACTTCCAACAAAAAAAAGTCCTGGCCTGGACGGCTTCACTGCAGAGTTCTACCAAACCTTCAGAGAAGACTTAACACCACTACTACTGAAGGTATTTCAAAGCATAGAAAATGATGGAATACTACCCAACTCATTCTATGAAGCTACCATCTCCCTGATACCAAAACCAGGTAAAGACATTACAAAAAAAGAAAATTATACACCTATATCCCTCATGAACATAGATGCAAAAATCCTCAACAAAATTCTAGCCAATAGAATCCAACAACACATCAAAAAAATAACTCACCCTGATCAAGTGGGATTTATACCAGGTATGCAAGGCTGGTTTAATATCAGAAAAAACATTAATGTAATCCATCACATAAATAAAACAAAAGATAAAAACCACATGATCTTATCAATTGATGCAGAAAAGGCATTTGACAAAGTTCAACACCCATTTATGATAAAAACTCTTACCAAAATAGGAATTGATATGCAAAGCCAACAGCCAATATCACTCTAAATGGAGAGAACCTGAAAGAATTTGCCTTGAGAACGGGAACCAGACAAGGATGCCCTTTATCACCGCTCTTATTCAACATCGTACTTGAAGTCCTAGCCAGGGCAATTAGGCTAGACAAAGAAATAAAGGGTATCCGGATTGGCAAGGAGGAAGTAAAGCTATCACTATTTGCAGATGACATGATTGTATACATGGAAAACCCTAAGGAATCCTCCAGAAAACTACTGAAACTAATAGAAGAGTTTGGCAGAGTCTCAGGTTATAAAATAAACATACAAAAATCACTTGGATTCCTCTACATCAACAAAAAGAACACCGAAGAGGAAATAACCAAATCAATACCATTCACAGTAGCCCCCAAGAAGATAAAATACTTAGGAAGAAATCTTACCAAGGATCTAAAAGACCTATACAAAGAAAACTACAAAGCTCTACTACAAGAAATTCAAAAGGACATACTTAAGTAGAAAAACATACCCTGCTCATGGATAGGAAGACTTAACATAGTAAAAATGTCTATTCTACCAAAAGCCATCTATACATATAACGCACTTCTGATCCAAATTACAAAGTCATATTTTAAGGGGATAGAGAAACAAATCACCAATTTCATATGGAAGGGAAAGAACCCCCGGATAAGCAAAGCATTACTGAAAAAGAAGAAGAAAGTGGGAGGCCTCACTCTACTGATTTCAGAACCTATTATACAGCCACAGTAGTCAAAACAGCCTGGTACTGGTACAACAACAGGCACATAGACCAATGGAACAGAATTGAGAACCCAGATATAAATCCATCCATGTATGAGCAGCTGATATTTGACAAAGGACCAGTGTCAGTTAATTGGGGAAAAGATAGTCTTTTTAACAAATGGTGCTGGCATAACTGGATATCCATTTGCAAAAAAATGAAACAGGACCCATACCTCACACCATGCACAAAAACTAACTCCAAGTGGATCAAAGACCTAAACATAAAGACTAAACCGATAAAGATCATGGAAGAAAAAATAGGGATAACCCTAGGAGCCCTAATACAGGGCATAAACAGAATACAAAACAGTACCAAAAATGATGAAGAGAAACCAGATAACTGGGAGCTCCTAAAAATCAAACACCTATGCTCATCTAAAGACTTCACCAAAAGAGTAAAAAGACCACCTACAGACTGGGAAAGAATTTTCAGCTATGACATCTCCGACCAGCGCCTGATCTCTAAAATCTACATGATTCTGTTAAAACTCAACCACAAAAAGACAAACAACCCAATCAAGAAGTGGGCAAAGGATATGAACACACATTTCACTAAAGAAGATATTCAGGCAGCCAACAGATACATGAGAAAATGCTCCCGATCATTAGCCATTAGAGAAATGCAAATTAAAACTACGATGAGATTCCATCTCACACCAACTAGGCTGGCATTAATTCAAAAAACACAAAATAATAAATGTTGGAGAGGCTGCGGAGAGATTGGAACTCTCATACACTGCTGGTGGGAATGTAAAATGGTACAACCACTTTGGAAATCTATCTGGCGTTATCATAAACAGAAATAGAACTACCATACAACCCAGAAATCCCACTCCTCGGAATATACCCTAGAAATACAAGAGCCTTCACACAAACAGATATATGCACACCCACGTTTATTGCAGCTCTGTTTACAATAGCAAAAAGCTGGAAGCAACCAAGGTGTCCGTCAACGGATGAATGGGTAAATAAATTGTGGTATATTCACACAATGGAATACTACGCATCGATAAAGAACAGTGACGAATCTCTGAAACATTTCATAACATGGAGGAATCTGGAAGGTATTATGCTGAGCGAAATGAGTCAGAGGCAAAAGGACAAATATTGTATAAGACCACTATTATAAGATCTTGAGAAATAGTAAAAACTGAGAAGAACACATACTTTTGTGGTTACGAAGGGGGGAGGGAGGGAGAGGGTTTTTTATTGATCAATCAGTAGGTAAGAACTGCTTTGGGTGAAGGAAAAGACAACAATCAATACATGGAAGGTCAGCCCAATTGGACTGGACTAAAAGCAAAGAGGTTTACGGGATAAAATGAATGCTTCAAAGGTCAGCGGAGCAGGGGCGGGGGTCTGGGGAACATGGTTTGAGGGAACTTCTAAGTCAATTGGCAAAATAATTATGAAAACATTCTGCATCCCACTTTGAAATGTGGCGTCTGGGGTCTTAAATGCTAACAAGCGACCATCTAAGATGCATCAATTGGTCTCAACCCACCTGGGGCAAAGGAAAATGAAGAACACCAAGGTCACACGACAACTAAGAACCCAAGAGACAGAAAGGGCCACATGAACCAGAGACCTACATCATCCTGAGACCAGAAGAACTAGTTGGTGCCTGGCCACAATCGATGACTGCCCTGTCAGGGAACACAACAGAGAACTCCTGAGGGAGCAGGAGATCAGTGGGATGCAGACCCCAAATTCTCATAAAAAGACCATACTTAATGGTCTGACTGCGACTAGAAGAATCCCGGCGGCAATGCTCCCCAGACCTTCTGTTGGCACAGGACAGGAATCATCCCCGAAGACAACTCATCAGACATGAAAGGGACTGGTCAGCGGGGGGGAGAGAGACGCTGATGAAGAGTGAGCTAATTAAATCAGGTGGACACTTGAGAGTGTGTTGGCAACTCTTGACTGGAGGGGGGATGGGATGATAGAGAGAGAGGGAAGCTGGCAAAATTGTCAGGAAAGGAGAGACTGAAAGGGCTGACTCAATGGGGGAGAGCAAATGCGAGAAGGGAGTAAGATGTATGTAAACTTACATGTGACAGACTGATTGGATATGTAAATGTTCACTTGAAGCTTAATAAAAGTTAATTAAAAAAAAATGTGCTAAATAAACGAAGGGAGATGCAAAACAAAACCAACAGGTACCACACTGCACGCTCCTGTAATATTCAGAAAAAAGGCTATTCTATAGAAAGTGCAAACAGATCAGTGTTGGCTTGGGCCTCACGCCGGGACCTGAGATTCACTGCAAATAGGTACGACAAAATCTTTTAGGGGTAATAGAAATATTTAAAAACTGGACTGTGGCGGTGATTATGCAACTCGGCACTCTTAATAAAATCATTCAATTTTTAATTATGCATTTATAATCGATAAATATTATGGTATATAATTTATACATCAATAAAAGTTTTTTTTTTTTTAATTAAACAATCGGGATGCCTTATTCCCAGAGCAAAATTGAACATGCTCATACTCACCCATACACTACACACATGTACTAAAGCCAGAGGAAAGATTCTTTGGCTGATAAATAAAGCAAACTTATTTTCCAAGTCAAAAGTTTGGGTCCCTTTCTGATTCTTTGTATTGTCTGCCATATGATCAACTTACTGTATAGATGATCCCATTGGATAGACAATTTGTCTTAATGCTTTAAAACACCTCCACCAAATGAATAAGTATTAATCAAATTTGTTTTTTATTCATTTTTCATCTTATTCTATCTCATGAGGTCAGCATGTACAGGCACTGTTTATGTTGTTGAAGAAAGGTGTTTCCAATGAATCAGTCATTGGTTTTGCGAACTTCTATCATGCAATCTCTAGCATCGTTGCTAACATCAAGGCCATATTTTCCCAACTATTCATCTTTCTTCTTCGCTTCCAACTTTCTTGTTCCAAATATCAGTAATTATCAATGCATCTTGATTGCATGTTTGATCAATTTTGGACTATAGAAGTTGGTAAAACTCTTCAATTTCTTTACCATTGGCATTAGTGATTGATACTTAAATTTGAATGATGCTTGTATTAACTGGTCTTCCTTCCTTGTAGGTGTATGAATATTATCCTATCACTGATAGCATTGCACTTCAAGACAGGTCTTGAAATGTTCTTTTTGGCAGTGAACGTAAGGCTGCTCCTCTTCAATCTGTCTATTCTATCATAGTAGATAATATGATTTTCCAATTCAAAATGGCCAATACCAGTCCATTTCAGCTTGCTAATGCCTAGGATATCGGTCTTCTAGCTTTCGATTTCAGTTTTGACAACTTTTATTTTTCGTTGATCTGTTATCACATAGTGAAATAGAATTCAGGACATTTTAAAGCATCCTTTGAAAACATCATGGCACACGTGGTTTATTTACCTAAATCATTTCTGCTTTAGCCTATAATTTAACAAAGATCATAACTGGATTATATTTTTGTAATCTGAGAGTAATTATAACACGGAAAAAAAAAACGATTCCAGAGAGAAGAAAGGCTGATGTTAACATGACAAATTCTGGAAAAAAGTGGATCTTAAAATATTACTTTTTAGTTAAGGTTTATGGTGTAAGATGATAGATATACACACATAGGTATACGTGAATACACAAACATATTTATATAAAAAATCATATTCATCTGATTTCCCATGACTTTTTTTGATACACTTGCCACAGGATAGAGAAGATATAAAAGTAAAGCTTCAAATCTTAAAACAATGCTAAATAAATAACTGGACCGCCCACGTGTCTGTCAGTTTGTCGTACTGTGGGGGCTTGTGTGTTGCTGTGATGCTGGAAGCTATGCCACCAGTATTCAGATACCAGCAGGGTCACCCATGGAGGACAGGTTTCAGCTGAACTTCCAGACTAAGACAGAATAGGAAGAAGGACCCAGCAGTCTACTTCTGAAAAGCATTACCCAGTGAAAACCTTATGAATAGCAGCGGAACACTGTCTGATATAGTGCTGGAAGATGAGCCCGCCAGGTTGGAAGGCACTCAAAAGATGACTGGGGAAGAGCTGCCTCCTTAAAGTAGAGTCGGCCTTAATGACGAGGATGGGGTAGAGCTTTCAGGACCTTCATTTGCTGATGTGGCATGACTCAAAATGAGAAGAAACAGCTGCAAACACCCATTAATAATCGGAACCTGGAATGTATGAAGTATGAATCTAGGAAAATTGGAAATCATCAAAAATGAAATGGAACGCATAAAATCGATATCCTAGGCATTAGTGAGCTGAAATGGACTGGTATTGGCCAATCTGCATCAGGCAATCATATAGTCTACTATGCTGGGAATGACAACTTGAAGACGAATGGAGCTGCATTCATCGTCAAAACGAATGTTTCGAGATCTATCCTGAAGTACAACGCTGTCAGTGATAGGATAATATCCATACATCTACAAGGAAGACCAGTTAATATGACTATTATTCAAATTTGCCCACCAACCACTAGGGCCAAAGATGAAGAAATAGAAGATTTTTATCCGCTGCTGCAGTCTGAAATTGATCAAACATGCAATCAAGATGCATTGACAATTACTGACAATTGGAATGTGAAAGCTGGAAATGAAGAAGGATCAGTAGTTGGAAAATATGGCCTTGGTGATAGAAACAATGCCGGAGAGCGAATGATAGAATTTTGCAAGACCAATGACTTCTTCATCACAAATACCTTCTTTCTCCAACATAAAGAGCGACCACACATGTGGACCTCGTCAGGTGGAACACACAGAAATCAAATTGACTACATCTGTGGAAAGAGACGACGGAAAAGCTCAATATCATCAGTCAGAACAAGGCCAGGGGTGGACTGTGGAACAGACCATCAATTGCTCATATGGAAGTTCAAGCTGAAACTGAAGAAAATCAGAGCAAGCCCACGAGAGCCAAAATATCTTAAGTGTATCCCACCTGAATTCAGAGACCATCTCAAGATTAGATTTGATGCATTGAACACTAGTGACCGAAGACCAGAAAAGTTGTGGAATGACATCAAGGACATCATCCTTGAAGAAAGCAAGAGGTCACTGAAAAGACAGGAAAGAAAGAAAAGGCCAAGATGGATGTCAGAGGAGACTCTGAAACTTACTTTTGAGCGTCGAGAAGCTAAAGCAAAAGGAAGAATTGATGAAATAAAAGAACTGAACAGAAGATTTCAAAGGGTGGCTGGAGAAGACAAAGTAAAGTATTATGATGACATGTGCAAAGAGCTGGAGATGGAAAACCAAAAGGGAAGAACGTGCTCGGCGTTTCTCAAGCTGAAAGAGCTGAAGAAAAAATTCAAGCCTCGAGTTGCAATAGTGAAGGATTCTATGGAGAAAATATTAAATGACCCAGGAAGTATCAAAAGAAGATAATAGGAATACATAGAGTCATTACATCGGAAAGAATTAGTCGATGTTCAACCATTTCCTGAGGTGGCGTATGACCAGGAACCAATGGTACTGAAGGAAGAAGTCGAAGCTGCTCTGAAGGCATTGGTGAAAAACAAGGCTCCAGGAATTGATGGAGTATCAATTGAGATGTTTCAACAAACAGATGCCGCGCTGGTGGTGCTCACTCATCTATGCCAAGAAATATGGAAGACAGCTTCCTGGACAACTGACTGGAAGAGATTCATATTTATGCCTATGCCCAAGAAAGGTGATCCAACCAAATGTGGAAATTATAGAACAATATCATTAATATCAAAGGAAGCAAAATTTTGCTGAAGATTATTCAAAAACGGCTGCAGCAGCATATCGACAGGGATCTGCCAGAAATTCAGGCCTGTTTCAGAAGAGGACATAGAACCAGGGATATCATTGCTGATATCAGATGGATGCTGGCTGAAAGCAGAGAATACCAGAAGGATGTTCACCTCTGTTTTATTAACTATGCAAAGGCATTCGACTGTGTGGATCATAACAAATTATGGATAACATTGTGAAGAATGGGAATTCCAGAACACTTAACTGTGCTCATGAGGAACCTGTACATAGATTGAGGGGCAGTTGTTTGGACAGAACAAGGGGATACTGATTGGTTTAAAGTCAGGAAAGGTGTGCGTCAGGGTTGTATGCTTTCACCACGTCTATTCAATCTGTATGCTGAGCAAATAATACCAGAAACTGGACTATATCAAGAAGAACAGGGCATCAGGATTGGAGGAAGACTCACTAACAACCTGCGTTATGCAGATGACACAACCTCGCTTGCTGAAAGTGCAGAGGACTTGAAGCACTTACTAATGAAGATCAAAGACCACAGCCTTCAGTATGGATTACACCTCCCAGCTGGACCAATGAGCAACATCATGATAAATGGAGAAAAGATTGAAGTTGTCAAGGATTTCATTTTACTTGGATCCAAAATCAACAGCCATGAAAGTCAAGAAATCAAAAGACCATTGCATTGGGTAAATCTGCTGCAAAGGACCTCTTCAAAGTGTTGAAGAGCAAAGATGTCACCTTGAAGACTAAGGTGCGCCTGACCCAAGCCATGGTATTTTCAATCACATCATATGCACGTGAAAGTTGGACAATGAATAAGGAAGACCAAAGAATTGATGCCTTTGAATTGTGGTGTTGTTGAAGAATATTGAATATACCATGGACTGCCAAGTGCGGCCAGAATGCTCCTTAGAGGCAAGGATGGCGAGACTGTGTCTTACACACTTTGGACATGTCATCAGGAGGGATCATTCCCTGGAGAAAGACATCATGCTTGGCAAAGTACAGGGTCAGGGGAAAAGAGGAGGACCCTCAATGAGGTGGATTGACACAGTGGCTGCAACAATGAGCTCAAGCATTGCAACTACTGTAAGGATGGCTCAGGACTGGGCAATGTTCCATTCTGTTATTCATAGCGTCACTATGAGTCAGAGCTGACTGGATGGCACCTAACAACAACAACAACAATTAACTGGACATACCAAATAGAAGATTTTATGTAATTGGAAATTTGTCACAAAGCCATGATATGTCAGTTTTAACTTTTCATAAAGTGAGAAAGGTGTTTTTATACAGACGATCAAAAAGAGATATTTGTTTCTTAATAATTATATTCACTTAATGCTCTATGAATCTCAGAAGAATTTGCTCCATGATCATTCTGAGATAGGGAAAAAAAAAGGGACTGAGCCCTTAGGCAAGGAACCCTACAACACGTGCAACTTACTTTTTTTTTTTTTGTGCTTGGGTAATGACCAAAACCCCCATCCTGGAATGTGATAAGTAAAGAACAAAAAATGTACTTCCTTGTAAGATGTTTTTCAGAAGGATAGACTTGATCTGGTCCCTGGAACAAGCGCAGACATCCGTAAGGTTACCGACAGATGACTTCTGCCTAATGCGAGTACCCGTGACAGGAATCGAACGGGCACCACAGGAGGGACTGCACAGGTGCAACACTCCATAGTAAGTCCTGCCACCCAGTCCCAGGAGCCTTTGCTACGGGTTCCATCTTGGATTCCAGATATGGCAGCAACCTAATTTAGTATGCACCGCCATTCTGAGAAGTAGCAGGCCCTTGAAAGACATTTACTAAATATTCATTACCCTATTTTCCTCGGAAACCCTGGTGGTGTAGCGGTTAAGTGCTTCAGCTGCTAACCAAAGGGTCCACAGTTTCAACCCACCAGGCACTCCTTGGAAACTCTATGGGGCAGTTCTATTCTGTCCTATAGGGTGGCTATGAGTCGGAATCGACTGGACAGCACTGGGTTTGGTTTTTTGCTATTATCCTCGCCAAACCCATATAAGCCCCAGAAAAACTTTTGTTCAGGGGAACAGAGACTAGCGTTGCCTGGTTGCTCTCTGTTCCCCACTGTGAGCCTCTGGTTTCTTTCTGCTGCTAATAAACCTTTGCTTGTGTGGAACCTCTGAGCCTTTCCTGGTCATTCTTGGTCAGTAGAAGGGAAGAACCTAGGAAGGGCTTAGTCCCGAGCTGGGAAGCCTTGGCCTGCAACAATTCCATGTGTACTGAAAAAGCAGTTATGTTCTGTTTGACTGCTAATGTACTATCTTCACAGCCATTTCACATGTGCTACACAATAAAAGCTTCAAAATAAGTAAGGAGATTTTCTATTTCCAAGATTGTATGCTTTCTTTTTTTGATTTTACATTTGCTCAATGACTCTGAGTAGATGTTTCCATCTTAATAAGGAACATACAGTGTCCATTCAATTATATGCTTAAGGAAATTTATTTCCTTGCTGGTTGTGATATTATTTTCTGTAACAGTGGTAAAAAGGTTGAGCAACACAAAATTTCTATGTATAATTCATGGCCATTAGAGTTTGAGGAGCTACAAACTAGCACTCTTTACATTTACAAACATACACAATTTATACATTATAACATCTTTACTACAAATGTGACTTCTTAACCTTTGGATATTTTTTACCCTTTTGGTTATGTTTAAATGAATGTAAATGTAAACTTTTGTACATGAAGTACAGGACATGCTTGCTTAACGTAACTAAAAGATTGTTTGAAGCAGTACTACCCCAATCAGACTTCTTGTGGTAGAAATGTTCTATAATCTGCATTCTGCAGTATGGTAGTCACTAGCCATATGTGAATATTGATTATCGACATGTGGCTAATGTAACTGAGAAAATTTTTCATTTTATTTAACTTTAATTAAAATTTAAATATCAACATGTGGCTAGAGGCTACCACCAGTCAGACAGCACAAAAAAAGAGGAAATAGAATCATGCTTTTTTATTGACCTGGAGTAATTTTCATTACAATCCCAGGTCAGTTATCTCTAAGTCAGTGGCAAGTGTACAGTTAAACAGACTTGGCAAATTTACATAACATGATGTCTGAAGTCCTAGCATTCAAGATCAGTTTGTAGAATGCCACTGTGATTTGCTATTTGTTGTTTGATACCTTGATGGTTTGGTCTTCAGTTCATCCTACAATATTTAAATTTAGATATGAACTGTGAGATCATTTAACATATTCAAAAAGAGTTTACACAAAAAAAAATATTCTTGGCGGAAACTGAGATAAATGGATCAAAGGGGTCTAAATCCTCAAACATAAAGATGATCCTCGCTACCTCAATGAAATGTGCCTTTTAGAAAGTTTATTCTCTACACTGTATCATGTATATAGAAGCCCTGATGGCACAGTGGTTAAGTGCTTACCTGCTATCTGAAGGGTCAGTGACCCACCAGTCACTCCATGGGTGGAAGATGTGGCATTCTGCTTCTGTAAAGATTTACAGCCTAGGAAACCCTACGGGCAGTTCTACTCTGTCCTGTTGGGTTGCTACGACTCAGAATCGACTCGAAAGCAATGGGTGTATCATATATATAGAATAAATAGAAAGTGCTAAAAAAATAGATACAACAAGCAGGAAAAACTCTTAATAATCAAGGAAGAAGATTCTATATGGAAAGCCCAGATAGATAGATAAAGAGCTGCCATGGAGTGGACTCTGACACATGATGGCCTATATACTTCAAAACAAAATGTTGCCTCTCATGACTCGTCCTCACAATTGCTGGCATGTCCTAGTGCATCACTGCAGCTCTTGTGCCAACCCATCTCACCAAGGGTCTCCCTTGCCCTTGCTGGCCCCCTGCTTCACCAAACATAATGTTCTCCATCGAGACAGACAATATTCTATTTTGATTCATAAGGTTTTTATTGGCAAAGTTTTGGAAATAGATCACCAGGTCTTTCTTCCAAGTCTGTCTTATTCTGGGAGCTTTGCTGAAGCCTGCCCACTATGGGTGACCCTTGTGGTATTTGAAATACCAGTGGCATAGCTTCCAGCATCACACCAGTATTCAAGTTATCACAGTATAACAAACTGACAGGCCATGGAAAGCACAGGAAAAACAAAGAGAAAGCATTTATCAATAGATTAGAAATACGTATGTGATACAAATTACAATCGAGAGTATTCAAACTTTGATTAGCATTGAGAATTAGTGTAACTGTATTCTAGTATATTCAGCCAAAATTCTCCTAAGGACTTTCTATAGTATATAAATCTGTTTCTTTGCTGCTCTAAAAAGGTTTTTTTTTACAGTCTACATTATATTTGATCTATATAATGTGAATTTAATGCTCTAATTATTTTATAAAATACCTGTCACAAAGAATCTAATAATAATCACATTGCTAAATCAAATCAATAATTTCCATCCCATTTTACTTGACTTTACATTATGATTTGGCATGATGACCTGTCTCTTTCTTGGAAAGCTTTTTGTCTCTTGTATACATTGTACCGCACTTGATTGATTTTTCTCTTCCCACAGTAGACACTTCCTAGAAAGCTAACCTTTCCCCACAAATCCATAATATGTCAGTTACTCAAGTACTGGTTCCAGCACTTTTTTCTTTTCACTCTCTATACTACCAACTTAGGAAATGGCATCCAATCCCATGGCTTTAATTGCCTGTATGACTATCAAATGTATATCTCCAGTTCTGACCTTCTTCCAAGCTATAAACCTACTTGCCCAAGTGTCTTTTTAAAAGATCCACTTGGACAGAAAAAAAACTCCTCAAAGTAGTAGGTCAACAGAAACATGTTAATGATCTTTCCAGGTCAATCCCCAAACAGAATGCTCTTTCAGAAATCACTATTTGAAAAGATTGCAATGCAATTCATCCACCTGCAGTCAGAAATCTAATTATATTTGATACATAGTTTAGCAACTCCAACTAAAAAAAAAATAAATAACTAGATCCAATCACATTATAAAAGTTATTGATTGTTCTATGTAAAGGCATCCAGTCGTTTCTATCTCCACTGTCACTTCACCTGTCAGAATAATAGAATCCAAAAATGTAAAAATAGAAAAAAAAAAAATACTGAAAATGACCTTTCACTAGGAATGCTAGAATAGCTATCATTTCCCAGTCTTTTTTAATTTCCACCCAGAATCCGGGTTTAACTCTTTCATTACTGAAATCTGACTTGCCATAAATAACTTAAGAAACCTCTAATGGTTTTCCATTATCTTAGGAAACAAAACAAAACACAGTATCTTTAAAATAGCTTAAGAAGGCCTTGCATAAACTGTTCCTCACATAACATGCATATAACAAATTATTATTCACTGTTTAATATTAGTCATGTGATAAAAAAAAGCATCCAAATATATGTCCAACTCTAGCCCTCAATAAGCTTGCTGATTAGAAAAATGACAGTGATCAAAAAATTCTACTATCAAATGTAAAAATACAACTGTGACAAGTATTAAAAAATCATAGAGCTTTGGGAGCCTGTGATAAAGAGGTTTGATATAGATGCAATGTAGAAGTGAAGGAGGATTTGAGCATGGTTGAGAAATTTGAGCAGCTATCTGAAGAAATACTGACTTATTCAGATTGAAAACAAACAATAACAGAAGACTGCTCCAGTAGGGTGTACTGTTACGCTCAAAGGCATGTAGGAGACTAGTTCCACTACAGACAGAAAACATACTTTACATGATTTCTACTCATATATATTTATTAAGGTTTGTTTTATTACCCACAATATGGATTTTCCTGTGGACTATTCACTGTACATGTGAAAAGAATGAATATTCTGCTGTTGTTGGGTGTACTGTTCTCTCAATTATTGTCAGAGGATTACTGAAATCTGACTATAGACTTATCTATTCCTCCTTGCAATTCAATCAGTTTTTGATTTGTGTATTTTAAAGGTCTCTTATTAGGCACATAAATATTTATCATAGTTATGTCTATTTGATGAATGACCCATTTATCATTTTTTCATTATGAAATCACCTCCTTTATTTCTGGTAGTAGTCTTTCCTCTTAAGTACATTTAGATATAGAAAGAGACTGACTCCAGCATTCTTTGATTAGTGTTAGCATGGTATATCTTTCCTTTCTTTTATTTTTATCTATTTGTGTCTTCATATTTAGTGTATTTCTTGATTGCCAAATATAGTTGAGTCTTGCTTTTGTATCTAATCTGGTGATTTCTGCCTTTTAATTCTGTATTTATGCCATTTAAATATAATGTGATTATTTATATGATTAGTTCTATCATTTTGTTCTTAGTTTTCTATTCCTGTCATCTTTTCATTGTTCCCCTTTTCTCTACTCTTAAATTAATTGAAAAGTATTTATGATTACTTTTCATCTCCTTTATTGGTTAATTAGCTATAACTTTTTATTTTGTTATTTTAGTAGTTGCTCATAGATAATAGTTTTTATTGCTTCTCAACACACTGCCACACATTTAGCGACTTAAAAGAACACGCATTTATTAATTCAGTTTCCACAGGTCAAGATTTCAGTTTCCAAAGGTCAAGGTTTTAGATTCTGCTCAGGATCTAACAAAGTTGCATTCAAGGTACTGGTCAGGCTGTGTTATTTCTAGAGGCTCAGTTAGAAAAACAATCTGCTTTTGAACTTAGATTGTTAGCAAAATTCATCCCTTGTGGCTGTAGACTGAGGTCCCCAACTTTTTACTGGCTGTCAGTTAAAGTTTACCCTCAGGTCCTAGTGGCCACCCACAGTTACTTGCTATATTCACAGAGTTGTGCAATCATCACTATAATCTAATTTTAGAACATTTTCATCATCCCCCCAAAAGAAGTCCTATACCCACTCCCCAGGCTTTCCCCACCCCACCCCAAGGTAACCACTAATCTCCTCCCTGTCTCCACAGATTTGCCTAATCTGGACATTTTACATAAATAGACTCATACAATAATTGGTCTTTTGTGACTGATTTTTTTCACTTAGCATGTTTTCAAGGTTCATTCATGCTATAGCACGTATTAGTACCCCATTCCCTCTACTGCCAAATATTATCCCATTGAATGGATATACCACATTTTTCCATTCTCCAGTTGATGAGTATTTGTGTTGTTTCCACTTTTTCACTATTATGAAACACACTGCTATAAACATTTGTGTACAAATTTTTGTGTGAACATATTTCTCCATTTCTCTTGGATATATGCCTAGGAGTGGAATTTTGAGTCATATGGTAACCCTAGGCTCAACATTTTGAGATACTGCTGAACTTTTTCAAAACAGATGTACTGTTTTATCTTCCCACCAGCAAAGAATGAGTTCTACTTTCTTCACATCCTGACTACCAGTTGTGATGGTAGTCTATTTGATTACAGCTCTGCTTAACTTTTTGATCATATGGAATATAGTTATAACTGTTTTAATGTCCTTACCTGTTGATTGCGACATCCATTTCAGTCCTGGCCAGTGATTAGTTTTTCTCCCCATTATGGGTTTGATTTTCCTTCTTCTCTGCAAACCTGGTAATTTTTAATTTAATGCCAGACATTGTAATTTGTACTTTATTGGCTCCTAGAAACTTTTGCACTCCTACAAATATTATTGAACTATGGTCTGTCATATAGTTAAGTGACTTATAAACATTTTGATGTATTTGGGTCTTGATCAATTGGTAGCTGCCAGTGGAGCAGTGATCAGTCTAGGGCTAATTATTCCCTATTCCTTAGACAAGACCTATCTATGCGCAGGGATTATGAAGTCGTCCCTCCTGACTGATGGCAACAGTCACTATTCTTGCCCCAGTGCGATCTCCACGCTTTAAACCTTTGCAGTGATTCTTGCCTTAGCTAGCACCTGGTAGTTTCCTCAGACACACGCTGATCAGTACTCCGCTGAATACTGAAGGAAGGAAGCCCTCTGCAGATCTCCGAGTTCTCTCTGAACAGTTATCTCCTTTCCCGTATACTCTTTAGGGACCATTAGCTCCTTTAGGGTCCCTAGAATTTTAGGTCCATCTTGTCCACTCAGGTAGTCCGCTGAGCTGTTTGGGTTCTCTCTCCCTGCACTTCATCCTGGAAAATCTCTCAAGGCAGTAAACTAGAAAATCACTGAGCTCACATCATTTATTCTCTGCGTCTCCAAGTTCACTGTTCTTCGTTACGTGATACCCAGTGTCTTGGGAGACAGCCCTACTCTTCTCCTATCGCAGTAGATTTTGTTAGATGAAGTGAATTCTAGGTACTTCCCCTAAAACCCCAAATCAACGTAACACTTCAGCCGCCTACGCGTTCCGTGAGTAGAACGCTGGTAAGGACAGCCTAGCTTCCGCTCCACCTCCTGCCGCCGGCACCGCCCACGGGCGACTGCGCAGGCGCAGAATCTGCGCTGGAAGGCAGGGCCCGGCTACAATTGCGCCTGCGCCAAGCTGACAGGCGGACTAACGCGTGAACCTGAGTCTGCCAATCAGAGAGCACAATGGTCCTTGCTACCCGCCTATTTACCTGGGAGCCAATCTCCTGTCCCGGCGCGGAGTCCGCTGAGAATTCAAAGCGGCCAGAGAAATTGGCCGGGGGAAGGTGAACGGGAGCCAGACGCTGAGGAAGATGGAGGCGCCTGCGACTGAAGCGGAGGCAGCGGCCCTAAAGTGAGTGTCTGGAGCCAGGGATAGCCGGGGATGAACGGGAAGGACCGTACATGCTCCCACGTACTATGAAGGCTTCTTCCTTCCCCGCAGGACTGTAGGGTCTCGACACCGCGGGAAAGGGGTCCTGACCCTTGTCCCCCATCTTAGGTTCCTGAAGTGACTCTTGCCCTTCTCCAGGAATTCGACGAAGAAACTGTTGGTCACTCCCCACATGTACACTCTCCCCAGGGGTGTGTCCTAGAAGGGAGCAGTTTAATCCCTGTCGACCCTCCACATCCCTTAGCAGGTCACTCCATCCAGGCGGGAGAATTTCCACCCCAGGAGACATCCCGGAAGGGCCATTTAGTTTTTGTCTCATCCACTCTCCCAACACACGAACGTGCGCACACACACTCACACACTCCCTGGGTTGTTTCATCCCCACTCCTACCCCCAGTGGGCTGCCCAATCCCCTAAGGAGAAAGAACCTGGACAGCCTAGACTCAGGCATCTAGCTCCCTGTTCTGAGCCCCTGCCCACGTATCCGGAGATCCTGCCCCAAGACTAGTGCTCTCTGCCAGAAAGTCTCCCTAGGCCTGTCAGAGCATTGCCCTTGTTTGTCCCTTGCCCTCTATATCTCCCTGACTGCCTTAAGATCTAGATTCAAAGGGTACCTCCTACCTGAGACACTGCCTGTTTAAAACTGCATTCACACACTCTTTGTTCTCCTTGTTGTTGGGGGCCATGGAGTCGATTCCCACTCCACCCCATTGTTACAGAACAGTCCCATAGGGTTTTCTTGGCTGTAATCTCTGTGGAAGCAGATTGCCAGGTCTTTCTCCTGGAGCTGTTTAACCCTTTGCTTCATCAGGGCTCCTTGTCCTACAATTTTTCTCCCCTCATGGCACATCCATACACACATCCCCCTTGGTCTTAAAGGTGGACCCTTCAGGCCCTTGTGTACCCCTTGGCCTAAAAGAGAGAGACTGTCAACACTGATACACACATTCACATATTTGCATGTACATACACCTTCAGAATTAGCACTCTAGGAGACTGCAGTTACCCCCGTTTTCTTGCCATTCCAGGGTCTTGGCTGAGCTGAACGCCATCCTGGAACCTGTAGGCTTGCAGGAGGAGGCAGAGCTGCCCTCAGAGATCCTGGCTGAGTTTGTGATGGTATGTACAAACTGGGAAGCCAGGGACTGGCCCTGGGTCCTCCTGTGGAGACACTGGGCAGCATTTATGGTGAGCAGTCAGGAAGGCAGCTTTGTTGGATTATAGTGCAAGGAGGAGAGGACGCTCCCTGTCTCTACCCTCCCTCTGAACAGGACTCACGGAAGAAGGATAAGCTGCTGTGTAACCAGCTACAGGTATTGGACTTCCTGCAGGGCTTCCTAGTGCACGAGGACACTGCCCAGGGTCTGGACCCCTTGGCTTCTGAAGACATGAGCCGTGAGTAGGCACAGGGTTGGGGTAGAGTCTGGCCTGAGTGGGGAAGGAAGAGGGGTATCAGGCCAACTGTTTGCTGGTGGCCCCAGTATTGCACGGAGACAGGATGGCCAGCCTCACCCATGCCCTCATTTCTGGTGTCTGATTTCAGGGCAAAAGGCGATTGAAGCCAAGGAGCACTGGAAAGAGCTGAAGGCTACCTATCAAGAGCATGTGGAGGCTATCACAAGTGCCCTGACGCAGGCCCTGCCTCAGATGGAGGAGGCCCAAAGGAAGCGGGCACAGCTCCAGGAGGCCCTTGGGCAGCTCCAGACCAAGGTCAACCCAGGGCCCTTGCATGGGGGGAGGGGAGGGGAGGTAGAGAAGCAGAGAAAAAGGATGAGCAAGCTGAGTTGGACCCACTTCTTACCTTCCAAAATTTAACGAGAAAAACACACTACCTTTCTCCCTAACCACTTGCCATATTTACCCACAGAAGCAAGTGGCCATGGAGAAACTCAGAGAAGCCCAGAAGCAGTGGCAGCTGCAACAGGTGGGTCCATCTCCCTGTGAGAGCATCCCTTCCACCAACATGCCATTTTGTGGACTGTGTCCTCTGCCTATTAAACCTATGTCTCATTTTCTTGTGTGAGGTGGTACGGTGTATTCACAACATGGGCTTGAATCCTAGGTGTCACCACTTACCACTACATGACCTTTGGCAGGTCATATAACTTTCTGTGCATCTGTTTCTTCATCTATGAAATGGGGGCAGTAATAACACCTGGTTGTTAGGAGAATTAAGTAAGTTATCATTACAGAAAGTGCTTAAGATGGTACCTGGAGCATAGCAAGCTAAATAAGTATCATCATCATCTTTGTGTCCCTTCCATCCAAAGCACGTTACCCTGGGAGAGCTCATCCTGACGCTTTCTTTTCTCTAGGCCCTTGCTCTTGCCGAAAGCTAGCAAGGTCCCTCTTTTCCTCTGTGGGTGTGATTCCTTAGCCAGTTCTAGGATGAAGGATTTGTGGGGGGTGGTGGCTCTAAGATTTTGACTTCTGATGAGCCTTGTCTGCATCCTTGCCCATGGCAGGAGAAGCGTCTGCAGCATCTGGCAGAAGTAAGGGATCGTCAGAGAGGAACTCAGCAGGAGGTCGAGCAGCTGCGTCAGGAACTCAGAAGCCTGAAGTATCAGGCAGAGCAGGAGCAGGACAAGCTGCAGAGGTGAGGCCAGGAGTACAGGCTGTAGGCTAGGGTGGTCCAGCTGAGGTTCCACTTTCTAATATCCTCTGTCTCTTCCCAGACACCAGGCCTTCCTCCAGCTGTTATACACCCTGCAGAATAAAATGCAGTTGCCTGAGGCAGAGGTAGAGCTGCAGCCATTGCAGAAGCTGCCCTTCCACCTGGATCTCCCTGAAGATAAGCCCCAACAACCATCTAGGCCCCAGGAGCAGAAAACCGGGGACAACATGTGAGGAAAAAGGGTTATGATGTCCCAGGTGAATGAGGGACAAGACAATGGGCAGGTAGGGGACAAACTGGAAGCTAGGCCTCACCTTCTTCCTATACCGTGCCTCCCCAAGGCCAGTGGCACACAACCTGCTCACATATGAGCTTGCCACAGCTCCTTGGGAGCCAGCAGCATGAGAAAGGATCACAGAGCAGGTCAGACCCCAACTCAGACCCCAGACTCCTGGTATGGAAGGAAGGAAGGCCTTTGGTCTGTCTCTCTGGATTTGAGTTCTGCTGCTTATAGGGGAGAGGTGGGGAGGGATGAGCTTATGTTACACAGTTGAAGTTTAGCTCATCTCCATGCCCACTTGCTCTGAGCTAACCCCTTTCTTCTTCCTCAACTCTTCCCTTGGCCCCACTCATTGCAGAATGGACTCTGATCTCTTCAACACAACTGATTTCTGAGCATGACACAGGTGGAGTCTTACTGTATATCCTGTAGATTAAAAACCCTGGATGTCTCTCAGGTGCATGTTTCTCTGTTCACTTCTAATACTGTACCCTGCCATAAAAAGAAAGGCTATCTTCTGCTACTGTTTATTTCCAATAGTGATAAACTTGTATTTTTTGCAGCACTGGTGATCAATGACGGTCTTGAATGTCCCTGAAAATAGATCTCTTCTTCCCTGTGCTATCGTTACATATTCATATAAAATTGGGATTGTATATTTTACCAAGGTGGTATTGGTTGTTTTCGTGAACTTGTTCTTCTAAACAGGAATAGAACAAGTGTCTACAAAGATGTATAGAATTATTAGTCATAAATAACACCTGAGAAGTTTCTGCTAACTTTGAAAATGGACTTACTAGCTAGCTTCACACAATGTTAACTTTCTCCTTTTTGTGAGCCTCTCTGTGATTAATACACCCCATTCCTGTTTTTATGCAACTTGTTGTATTAAAACCTTTATGTCTCGTCTTAGAGCCAAATACCATAAATTTTGAAATGAATGTATGAAATTAAATAAACTGATTTCATTATTATTCCCAGCCTTATCTTTGACCCTTTGGTACTTCGAAGTTTGGACTCTGACGAACTTAGTGCTCAGATTTGGAATTTATTAATTGATGTGCCCTATTGACATTTTTTTTTTTTTTTGACATACTTCACTCTTAAAACCTTAAATAGCCTAGGTATTTTTTTTTTTTTTTAATTAGTTCTGAGTACTGGGTCTCAGGAGTCAGCATCTTTTGTGTTTGTTTTGAGGACTTGTTAAGCTGTTTATATTTTGTGGTGTAAATTCTCCTCTTTATGTTACTGGTTTGGATTTATAACCATTGACACAGTTACCAAAAAACAAAAACTGTTATAGAGCTCTGCAGTATAGATAGATTAGATTTCACATGCTGCATTAACATGCATTTCTAAACTTTAAATTAACAGGTGGACTTTAACAAGCATGCTTATATAAGGCACACAGAATGTGTTTCATCCTACATTTCACAGTGATAAAACCCAGGTGAAGGAGTCAGGGATTATTTAAAACGAATGAATTACTATGCACCGGAAGCTGTGTTTTGAGGTGAAAAAAGGAAGGAGAATCCAGGGACTGCTTTGAGGAGATGGCAGGACCATTAAAATATGAAATTACCACATATAAAAACTATGAAAGAAATAAGCTATAGAGTTTGTACCTAATCTATTGTACCCATATTTGTTCTGTTTATTGTACTATAAAAAATCATAGAAAGGAAAAACACATGGAAGAATAGGTGAGTTTCTTTAAAATACAATCTTTTAAATTTCTCAAGTTATGAAATTATATTACAGCAACTTGGGGGTCTAATCTTAGCCAATCACAAATACCAGGAATGCCAATTATATTAATCTAGCTTTAAAAGAAAAAGTAGATATATTAAATTTTCAGCCTTCTCACGCAGCTAATCTGTGAACAATAATTTATGCTTTACCTATATATTTGGGGGTAATATTTCCCTTCAGAGGCAATGACAAGTCCACAGTCTCCATATATGTAAGTCCTAGATCACCCTGACCAGATATCCTACAAATAAAAGAGTGATTTAGAATGACGTATTTACTGGTTTGGAGCTATTCCTGGTTGTTTCATTCAGTTACTCTCTAAAAACAATAAACCCACTAGGGGAATATGTGCTGGTTTGTGTTTTGAAAACTTGATGATGACTACAGTGCTTAGCTCTATTCCAGTGTGTCATTTTCAACCACGTGGAAGAAATAAAAGAGGAAAGAAATAATAAATTGAGTAGAGAAATTCAATCATAAATATACGTGTATGTGTGTGTGTATATATATATACATACACACGCACACACATATATATATAAAACCCAAACGAAACCTGTTTTCACTGAGTTGATTTCAACTCATAGCAACCGTATAGGACAGAGTAGAACTGCCCCATAGGATTTCCAAGGAGCGGCTGGTGGATTCGAACTGCCAACCTTTTGGCTAGTAGCTGACCACTGTGCCACCAAGGCTTCATATATGTATATACACACACACGTGTATATATGTATATATATGTACTGGGTGGGTTATATATATATAATATGGAGCTCCATAATATACAGGTATGTGTGTATATACATGTACGCACACATGCATATGTGTGTACGTACACACAGAAAATTGACAGAGGTGGTGGGGATGGGATAGAGGAGATGAGAATGACTATATAAAGGTGGTGATTGTTAGCTGCCGTGGGATCGCTCTAACTCGTGGCAACTCAGTGCACAATGGAATAAAATGTTCCCCCATCCTGTGCTATCCCCGTGATTGGTTGTAGATCGACCCATTGTGACCTACAGGGTTTTTATTGAGTGATTTTTGGAAGTGCATTACCATACTTTTCTTCCTAGTTTCTTAGTCTGGAAGTACCTCTGAAACCTGATCAGCATCATAGGAACATGCAAGCTTCCACTGACAGGTGATGGCTGCAAATACGGTGCATTAGCCGGTAATTGAACCCTGGTCTCACACATGGCAGGTGAGAATTCTACCAATGAACCACCACTATCCTTTCTTTTTTCAGATACAGACCCTGTCATTAACCATCTTCTCTCTTAATTGCTTCGTAAGAAATACACATAATTTTGTATCTACAAGTGAACATATATCAGTGTCTTCATACTTTAAAACCATTGGATCATATGTCATCAAACATTATTAATGGCTTTTCTTGGAGCTGCTGGTATTTTAATAATTCATAGAGTGTCATCTCAACAATATGAGCATAGTTCCATGTTATCCAATCCTTTAGTAGGGGATTTAAAGAAGATTATTCTGGTCCCAACAATTACGAATTCATTCTTTCATATTGATAGACCATGAATTAAAGACATTGCTGTGTGCTATCGAGTTGATTCCAACTCGTAGTGACCCTACAGGACAGAGTAGAACTGTCCCATAGGGTTTCCTAGGCTATAATCCTTACGGGGTAGATTACTAGGTCTTTTCTACGTAGGAGCTGCTGGTGGGTTCAAACCGCTGACCTTCGGTTAGCAGCCGAGTGCTTAGCCATTGCACCACCAGGGCTCCTTGTTAAAGACATTACTGGTGATCTCCTACAGAGTTTGTTAAACTATCTCTTTCTATTTAATGCTAACTTTATGTCAAATTTTGGGAAAAAGATGGAAAGAAAAAAAATTCCTATACCCTTAACACCAATTACATCTTTTTGTAGTAACATTAAAAGGAAAACCAAAAACAGTTTCCATGGGTTTGATTCCAACTCAAGGCAACCTATGTGTGTCAGAGTAGAACTGTGCTCCAGAGGGCTTTCAATGGCTGATTTTTGAAGGTAGATCTCCCTGTCTTTCTTTCAAGGGTCCTCTGGGTAGACTTGAACCGCCAACCTTTTGCTTAGCAGCCTAGCTCATTAACTGTTTATTCTACCCAGGGATTGCCAGAACATATTAGGTATGTCATTTTTCACCATTGAGTATCCTGTATGAATGTCAGGTGCTAAATTCTGGGGGTCAAAAGAGATTTATTTTCGGGTCCTACCATTGAGGAATTTATTAATAAACAAGGGTCACACAAGGAATAGTACTATGATAGAAACAGCCTGGTTTGAAAGGGTCAGAGGTTTCCCAAAGAGCTGCAGATTTCATCAGACATTTACTGAACGCAAACTATATGCTGAACCTAACTTCTGAGAAAAAAAAAGATGATAAAGACAATATTCCTGCCCTCTTTAAGTTTAAATTTGGAAACATGTAGGAAAAATCTGTTCAAAACTAAATGTAACAGAAAATAGTCTTTGTTATTGTAATTGTTAATGTTTTGATAGCACCAAGGATACTCACATATACTAGGCAAAAGGAAGCTCAGGTGGCGTGAGAAAAGGCCGAGTTCAGGAATGCAAGTGGCCAAGCACAGCTTGGAGCATATGGTGAAAGGGAGGAAATAGAAGTAATGATTTCAGGGGGACTTTCTACCTTTACCCTGATTGCTATAGAGTCAAAGCCTTTACCCAAGAGCCATGGAAACCTATTAAAAAGCTTTTTTTTTTTCTACTTTGGTAAAAAAAAAAAAAAAAAACCTCCAGGTACATTTTTATCTTTAAAACAGAGCTATCTGCAAAATCATAACAGTGGTGAGTACATTTAGGCATTCTGGCAGAGTACACACTTAGAAAGCAGTACAAATGCTCCCATCCTCCTGAGGTAAACGCATCTCCCTGAGTAATCGTTGCTTATTACTAAGACTTGCTATAATGATAGTAACTGAAGAGCTGACATGCATTTAAGTAATTAGATATCATATTAAAGCAACATGAGAGTGACACCGGAATGGATCTTCTATTTTGGAATGTTACTACTTAAAAACAAATCAGTAATTACGTAATTATGGGTTGACACGGTGGCTGCAACCATGGACTCAAACATAGCAACAATTGTGAGGATGGTGCAGGTACGGGCAGTGTTTTATTCTGCTGCAGGCAGGGTTGCTATGAGCAGGAACTGACTAGACGGCACCTGGCAGCAACAATTATAAAAGGCTGAATATTATACCCACCAAAATAGTCTCTGCAGTAGTACAATGACACTAGTATTTGTAGATGGTGACACTTGCCAATCACAACAAGTACACACCCATTGGCAACTAACTGGAACTACCTATCTCCCAGCTTAGTGCTGCTGCTTGGTGTATTAGTCACTAAGGGCTCATAAGTGGACTTTCTGAGAACACTGGAAAGCATTTTCAGCAATACATAATTGTGCACTGTGTCTAACATTTTACTTCTCACAGTTTTAGGGACTGTTGAAAATAGGACAGAAAAAATCCATAATGTAAAATGTTTATATTAATAAACAATAGTGACCTATTTCACATTAATTAATAAAACAAGTGTGGTTTTTAAGCACCATCTGACTACTGTGATAACTTTAATTTTAACAATATTAAATTTGTTAATTTAATATTAAGTATTAAACAGATCAGCACACTGCCAGCCTACAGACCGTAGATGGCCAGGGCACACCAAACCCAAAGAAAGAAATTTTAAAATAATATAAAATTTCAAAAGAGTTTCGTACGTAAGATATTCAAGATTTCTGCAGAAAGGACTGATACAAAGCACTTTGAGATGGCACTTGGAGAGAGAGCAGCTTCGGACTTGGAATAGGGTAATGAGATGAGTTTCATATGACTAAATCAGTGGCAAAAAACGTAGTCTTCTGTCTTTTTAAAAAGGAGGCAGGAAAGCGAATAAGTGGTCACTCAAACACAGGAGCCCATGATCCATTCTGTGAGTAGTTGGGTAGAGAATGGATGGGACAGTGATTTGGCCTCAGAGGTCTCATCATATTAATTTGTTTGGTCATTTCTAATGAAAAAAATAAAAGCTTGCTCCGACATACCTTACAGCTGAAAACCTGAACAGCACTTTTTAAGGTCTTTTTTGCTAACTCCCCCTGCAATCACCTTTCTGGTTTCGCTGGTGCTTTGTACAGAGCAATGAGGGTTCCCATAGTGGAGTCTTTCCCTTGGCTATGTTCGGCTCTTGGTAAGGCAAGCCCATACTTCTTTCTCTTCTCTATAGAGAGGGTAATATGCAGTAAGTTGAAAAGTTACCTTTCAAAGGTAAGAAAGGGATTAGATTGCTGCTTTTGAGCTGTGGAGTTATTTGGAATGTTTTACAGCAAAAAAGGTAATTACGAACTGTGTACATCACAATATGGTTTCAAAGACACTTGCACTGTGCTCGTGTTCCCTTAACTGTTGTTCCCAAAGGTGTGCAGCCCTTAGCCCAATCAGAATCTCTGGTGAGAGGCAGGGGCAGCTTGGAAGAAAAAAAAAAAAAAAAAATGTGATTGCTGGGAGGATGGACAGAGAAGAGAAAGCATCTTGCAGTTAAAGATCAACCCTCAGTTTAAAGGTCAGCTTCTAGCTGGATGGCCTCAGGCAGAGAAGGGGTCACAGGAAGGAGCAGCAACAGGGCAGGACTGAGAAGCTTTTCATCTCTTTCAGGTCAAGCAGAGTTTGGTCCAGCGTCCTTTGTGCATTTTGGTGCATTTCAGTTTATCTTGCAAATTATAAATTGTCTTTTCCAGCTTGGTTACCAATCTCTCAGCAAACTCAACATGGGTCTCTGCCTCCTTGAGTTTATCAGTAAGAATCTTTATCTCTTCCTCACATTTGCCTTTTCAAGAGTACTTTCTTCAGCAGCACTCAGACACTTCAGGTTCTGGTCTGTCAGTCTGACCTGCTCGTCCATCCCTCAGCCACTGGACTCTGCCAGTTCAGCTCGCTCCTCTGTGCATTCCAAGTCCCCTTCAGTAATCACTAATGTACTAGCCACCTCTTCGTACTTCCAATCTGCCTTTTCTACAGTGTGTTTGGCTTCTTTGAGTTAGATTTCCTGGAGCTCCATCATTCATCTTTTAAGGCCTGGTTTTCAATAGCTTTCATGCTTCTCTCGCTCTGATCGGCAGCTTTCTCTGTCTCCTCCAGCTTTTAACAGTGTTGCACAATATTCAGAGATTAATAAAATGTAAATATGAGAGAAGCTGTATTTTAGGTACCTATGTCCTATCTTTAAGGAACCTTGGTGGTGCAGTGGTTAAGTGCTCAGCTGCTAACTGAGAGGTGGGCAGTTGGAGCTGCTCATGGGTGAAAGATGTGGCAGCTGGCTTCTGCAAAGATTTACAGCCTTGGAAACCCTATAGAAACCCTATAGGGCAGTTCCACTCTGGAAACTATGGGGCAATTCTGCCCTGGAAACCCTATGAGTAGTTATACTCTGGAAACTCTATGGGGCAGTTCTACTCTGTCCTGTAGGGTCATTATGAGTCAGAATCGACTGGAGCGCAATGGGTTTGGTTTTTTGAGTTGGAATGGACTCGAAGGTTCCACAGCAATGTGTGTGTGTAGTTTATTTAATTTCATTTTTTTGGCCCTTTTTGGCAGTAGCAACAAGATGTTCTAGTTCTTTTGACACAAGAATATGAAAAATCTTATTTGATTAAAAAATATTTGGCTGGTATCATAAGAGATCT
The DNA here is from genome assembly GCF_030014295.1 of Loxodonta africana. Taxonomy (NCBI): domain Eukaryota; kingdom Metazoa; phylum Chordata; class Mammalia; order Proboscidea; family Elephantidae; genus Loxodonta; species Loxodonta africana. The sequence continues at coordinate 53,930,292 of NC_087357.1, read as the reverse complement.
ATTTCACTCCATCTCTCCCCCCATTCCAGGATTTTTCAGAAACTAATTCACTAATTCAAGTCTGTTGATATGGTGGCGATGATCTGAAAGAGTAGAAGTAGTTAGTGGAGAAAAAAAAAGGTAATTTTACAACAAGAAGGAAGGGATAATAAATTCTAAAAATCATTATATATTGTACATCTGTAAAAAAAAAAATGTACATCTGTAGCATAAGAGAAAAAGGAAAACCATGGGGTTACATGTGCATCGAGGAATATATATATGTATACACACACACCCATACATGTATAATTAAGTGATTTGGTCTTTGTGCTACAGTATTACAGTTACATATATTCTAAACAATGAAATGAGGCATCCTTCCCTCTTTATTATTTTACTTTATATTTTAAAGAGACATTTTAGTCATGAAGACACCTGGAAGCTACGGGAAGCTCATTTCACTTTGTTGCAGTACTGATTGCTATCAACAGTTTGCCACTTTCTACCTGAATATTCTGTTTTGTTTTTAAAGAAGTTAGTGACAACCTGGTTCATTTCTAAATGTCGTATTAGGAGCAGCATTCATATTTAGTGCTATTTTAGACTTCAAGAGATGTTTTCTTCTAGGCTGTTTGTCTTAGTTTGACAATATTAAAGTTTTGTGAAGAGGATAATGAGCTTGTTTTATTCTCAGTTGAAGTCTCTTGAAGCCTGTCTAACATTTCCTACATGGTTGTTGTTGTTATTGTTGTTGTTCGGTGTCCTTGAGTCAGTTCTGACTGATAGCAACACTATGTACAACAGAATGAAACATTGCCCAGACCTATGTGATCCTCACAATTGTTTTTATGCTTGAGCCCATTGTTGCAGCCACTGTCTCAATCCATCTCATTGATGGTCTTTCTCTTTTTTGCTGACCTTCTGCTTTACCAAACATGATGTCCTTCTTCAGGGACTGATCTCTCCTGATAACATGTCCAAAGTATGTGAGACAGTCTCACCATCCTTGCTTCTAAGGAGCACTCTGGCTGTACTTCTTCCAAGGCAGATTTGTTCATTCTTCTGGCCATCCATGGTTACTTATCTATAATTATATTTTATGTATATAAATATATTTATAGTGATATATATACATATATATGTTTTATACACACACACACACATAGACTATATGAAGAACATGGCTTCAGGGTTGGTGGAAGACTCATTAAAAACCCGCAAAATACAGATGACACAGCCTTTCTTGCTGAAAGGAAAGAAGACATGAAGCACTGATGAAAACCAAAGACTACAGCCTTCAGTATGGACTCCACCTCAACATAAAGAAAACAAAAATCCTCACAAATGGAGCAATAAGCAACATCAGGATAAACGGAGAAAATATTGAAGTTGACAAAGATTTCATTTTATTTGGATATACAATCAACACCCATTAAAGCAGCAGTCAAGAAATCAAATGACATATTGCATTGGGCAAATCTGCTGCAAAAGACCTCTTTAAAGTGTTGAAAATCAATGATGTCACTTTGAGGACTAAGGTACACCTGATCCAAGCTGTGATACTTTCAGTTGCCCCATATGCATGCAAAAGGTGGACTATGAACGAGGAAGACAGAAGAAGAATTGATGCCTTTGAATTATGGTGTTGGCAAAGAATATTGAATATACCATGGGTTGCCAGAATAGCAAGCATGTCTTGGAAGAAATACAGCCAGAGTGCTCCTTGGAAGCAAGGAAAACGAGACTTCATCTCATGTGCTTTGGACATGTTATCAGAAGGGACCAGCCCCTGGAGAGGAACATCATGCTTGGTAAGGTAAAGGGTCAGTGAAAAAGAGGAAGACCCTCAAGGAGATGGATTGACACAGTGGCTGCAACAATGGGCTCAAACATAGCAATGATTGTGAGGGTGGTGCAGGACCAGGCAGTATTTCATTCTGTTGTACGTAGAGTCTTTATGAGTTGGAACTGACTCAATGGCACCTAACAACAGCAATATATATCGATGGCACTGGGGTTTTTATATAGAGAGAGAGAGAGAGTGAAATCTGTGAGAGATAGAACTTGATGGGACTGCCTTGTTTTTCCTCTATGCTAGATTCTTTTATATCTCAAAAAAGATTGATTCAAGACACAACCTAATCCTGTAGATTGTATCCTGCCTCATTACCATAACTGCCTCTAATCCTGCCTCAATATCATCATTAAAAAAAAAAAAAAATGATTCCAACTCATAGCGACTCCACTGGGTAGGATTTATAGTATAATAACATCAGATCATAAAATGGAGGACAATCACATGATACTGGAATCATGGTCTAACCAAGTTGACACATATTTTGCAGGGGCATAATTCAATCCATAACATTCTACCCTTTGTCCTTCGAAAATTCATGTCCTTGCCAAATGTAAAGGACATTTGCTCCATCATATTGTCCCAAAAGTCTTAACGCCAAGTCCAAATTTCATCCTGGGGCAAAATTCCCCTTCATCTTTGAAATCTAGAATACAACTTATCTTCTTCCAAAGTACAATGGTGGAATAGACACAAAGTAGATATTTCCATTACAAATGGAAGAAATTCAAGGAAAAGAAGGGATAGCAGACACCAAAGTGAGTCCAAAACCCAGCAGAACATATTACATTAGCTCTCAAGGCTTGAAAATAATCCTCTGTTCTTTGAGACCTGCCTCCAGACTCTGGTTGTTGGCCACCACTCTCTGAATTCTGAATGGAGGCCCCTTGGCCCAGGGCTTCAGCTGCACCTTCCAGGCCCACTGGGATGGCCTCTCTGCTCCCTCGGATTTAGGCTGCCCCATTCTCCTGGTCCGTCTGAGTGACAACCCTATCCCCTCGGCCCTGGAGGGCCCTGTTCTTCTGCATCTTGGGCATGGCAGCCCCCCGCCCCCCCCCCCAGCTTTGGGCAGCAGATTCAGCCTCATCTTCCTGGCACTGGTGAACGGCAGCCCTACATGCTGGAAATGAGTTAGTGAAGGTCTGACTCTTGAAAACCAAATGGCCCCACCCTTTGAGACCCAGCAGGCCATGGTTCCAGCCTTTAAGACCCCAGAGGTCATGGTTGTACCCATTTGAGACCGAGGCAGCTCTGCTTCCTGTGTTCCTTGTCTCTTAAGCTTCTCCTTCCTGATTCCTTGGCCTCTTGGCTCCTTGGATCCTCAGGCCTCTTGGCCTGGCCCAGCCTCTGCCCTGTTTGGGTAAGTGTTAAGAAGCTCTTTAGCTCTACCAATAAGTGTCTAGAGGCACCCCACTCTACCAGTAAAGATGACCAGAAGGCACTCAGCTTTCTTGCTTCATGGGTTGGCAAGTCTAGCTCTGCTGATAAGTGCCCAGAGGTGCCCCACTTTGCCAGGAAACCTCTTGCCCTAAGGTGCTTAACCCTCTCACTCCATGGGTTGACACCTGCACTGTCTTGCGCTGGTCTCCTCAATTTGCTACTGTTTCTCTGCTGCTGCTTGTCACTGTCTGTGCCATCTGTGGTGTTACAGCTATCCTCACTTTATTCTGAGCCCTCACCAGAATTGTCTTTGATGTCTATAATTCCACCAACAGTCTGTTCAAGGCAATCTAGGCTTTTACTATTGGGCACTTTAAAACTCTTTCAGCCTCTACCTATTCACAATTTCAAAACTGCTTCCACACTTTAGATAACTGTTAGAGCAGCACCTCACTCCCAATAGCAAATTCTGTCTTCGTTGTCTAGTGCTGCTATAAAGAAAATACCACAAGTGGATGGCTTTAACAAACAAAAATTTCTTCTCAGAGTTCAGAATGCTCGAAGGCTGAATTCAGGGCCCCAGCTCCGGGGAAGGCTTTGTCTCTTTGTCAGCTCTGGGGGAGGGTCCTTATCAATCTTCCCCCAGTTTAGGAGCTTCTCAGCACATGGACTCCAGGTCCAAGGAACATGCTCCATTCCTGGCTTCTCTTGCTTTGTGGTACTGAGGTCCCTCCCTCTGCTTGCTTCTCTTTTTCATATCTCAAAAGAGATTGGCTACCGATACAACCTAATCCTGAAGATTGTGTCCTGCCTTATTAACATAACTTCCCCTAATCCTGCCTCTAACATCCAAACCCGTTGCCGTCGAGTCTATTCTGACTCATAGCGACCCTATAGGACAGAGTAGAACTGCCCCATAAAAATAGAGGGTGGAATTTACAACACATAGGACAATAATATCAGATAACAAAATAGAGGACAACTATATTTTTTATGTAACACTGGGAATCCTGACCTAGCCAAGTTGACACATATTTTGGGGGGGCACAATTCAATCCATAACAAACAATTACAAATTAAATTTCTTTCAGGTACCACTCGCTTGTCACAGAAGTGGCAGGAAATCTGGATAAAGAATTTCTGACCTTACAAAAAACAATCCAAAGTTTTCCATAAAGTTTCATCTGATTTGCAAATTCTCTAAATCCTTGAGCCATTTTATAACATATAATGTCCTTGGATTGGTCAAGTTTCTCATTCATTTTACTGAAAGATACTACTCTTCTTGTGTTCCTTTTTAATTTTATTGTGCTTTTTTTTCTTTTTTTTTTTAGGTGAAAGTTTACAGTGCAAATTAGTTTCTCATTCAAAAATTTATACACAGCTTATTTTATATTTTATTGCAATCCCCCCAATGTGTTAGCACTCTCCCCCTTTCCCTTTACATCTCAGTCCCTCAAGGTGTTTGGATGTGTCTAGGAAGCTTCTATGACTTTGACTTGGTCAAGTTGTGTTGACTTTCCCTATATTGTGTGTTGTCTTCCTGGTCACCAAAGTTAACGCTTGTCTACTATCTAGTTAGTGATTTCCCCTCCCAACCCCTCCCCTCCCTTGTAACCATCAGATTGTTTTTTGTTTGCTTGTTTTTCTAGGTGTAAACTTTTTCTTGGGTTTTTATAATAGTGGTCTGATACAATATTTGTCCTTTTTTGATTGACTTATTTCACTCAGTATAATCTCCAGATTCATCCAAGACTTGTGGTGCTTTGTGGATTCATCATTGATCTTTGTTGTTGCATAGTATTCCATCGTGTGTATGTATATGTACCATAATTTGTCCATTAATTTGCTGATGGGCGTCTTTTTGCTATTTTTGCTATTGTGAACAATAATGCAATGGACATGGGTGTGCATATGTCTATTTGTATGATGGCTGTTAGTTCTCTAGGATATATTCTTAAGAGTGGGATTGCTGGATCATATGGTATTTCTTTTTCTAGCTTTTTTAAGGCGTGCCATATCATTTTCCAAATTGGTTGTGCCATTTTACATTCCTACCAGCACTGCATAAGAGCTCCAATCTCCTTGCAGCCTCTCCAGCATTTGGTATTTTTTGTTTTTTTGATTAGTGCCAGTAATTTCAGGGTGAGATGGTATCTCATTGTAGTTTTAATTTGCTTTTCTCTAACGGGTAATAATGGTGTCTTCTTGTGTTCTTGAATTAGAAGCCACAGTCCTGTATTTATCACACTATGTCAAGTACTGGTTGCTTACTTCTTTAATGATGATTTTTGCTGAACAGGCCATATCTGGGAAGGGTAAATGAAAACTAAACTTGCTAAGTCTCCTTACTTATTGAATCTGTGTCTTCCAAAGTATATTTGGCATGGGTATTGTTCTTTGAAGGCAACCAGAGACTCTTTGAACATTGCATTCCTTCATGAAATGTTCCATCAAAAATCCATTTGAAATTTATGGGGTAAAAGAATGAAGGCCTGAGAGAAGCAAGCTAACCACTTGTGACATGATTATAACACAATGCAAGTATCCTTTCATCACAAACATCTTTGAACATCTATACCAATGAGTTTTAGAATTAGAACATAAATGAAACATTGCTACAATATTTTGGTGTGCCAAATTCTGATTGACTTTGATCCATACAGCTACAAATCATTCTATAAAAGAGTTACCATTGATGGCATTCTCAGCTCTTGTTCACATAACTGACATCTGTAGTCAGTCTTGACTCCCTTTCTTAATGACCCTAAATGTCTTTCCTTAGACCACTGCACTCACACAGTATCCTATTTAGTCCCTTCTAATTGATAGACATTTGGCATACAAGATTAAATATTTTTGCTCTATCTACTAAAATATGTTAAAATCAACATTAAATATGCTACATAACTATGTAGACCTATGGAAGAGAACAGAGATACCCAAAATAAACTCATGCATATATTGAGATGATTTATGACAAAGGAGGTACCCCAGAAGAATGGGAAGAGCGATGTTTTTTGTTAAGTGATTCTGGGATAACTAGGTAAAATTGGAAAAAGACTAAACCTGAACCTCTCCCCGACACCATACACAAAAACTTTCTCCTTGTTTCTTTTCTTCATATTGATTTTGTCATCAACTTTATATATTCAATAAAAATAGAAGATATTTGGCAGTTTACAATTTTAAAGCAGATATTAATAGTAATTTAATAGGTATTGAACCTCTCTATGCTTTCAGGTGTTGGTTAATTAAGTATTTATCATTGTAGACTGAATAACTGAGGATCAGGTGTTAAATGCTTTGCCTGAAGGGAAAAAATAAACAAAAAAGACACCAGAAATATCTATGATATTCAAATTGAGGGTTGCTATGCTCAATGTTTCTTCGCATGTGTCATAGTAGCAAAAAAAAAAACCCAAAATTAATACATATAAATATATATACACACACACACAGTGAAACCTGTGAGAGCCAGAACTCTATAGGACTGCCTTGTTTTTCTGCATCTTGATTTCGTTTTTCACCTTTGGCAGGGTTTGGCTTCCACTTTTCTATTGCCTTCTATTAGTGGAAAATATTTGCGTTTTCCTTCTTTGAGAGGTTTCCGCCTTACACACGTTCTGGCTTTCCCAGGTTTTACTATGTGTGTTTGTATATATATATATATATATATATATATATTTATATGTTGTATACGTTATATATGTATACTATATATATATATTCCTCTCTCTAAGGTCACTATAGTAATCCAAATATGTTTATGTTTTCTGGCAAGACAGTACCACTCTCTGTCACTCTCTCTAGTTCTTAAAAATTGGTGTGCAAGAGAATCACATGGAGATTTTTTTTTTTTTAATGTAGATTGCAGACCCTCCTCTGGGAAGTTCTGATTCACATTTTTAGGTTTAGATTTTACAAGTTTAACAAACACCTCCAGTGATTGTGTTGCAGAGGATTTGTGTACCATTTTGTTATAAACAGTGTACTAGTCCATCATTTCCCATTAAGACTTTAACATACATTGTTTATCAGCTCACTAGATAGTCCTTAACACTATAGGATGCCTGACACATACATTTTAGAAAGGGTTTTATATCCAGGAAGGAGTTAAGGGTTCTGGTATACTGGGAAGAGTTGAATGTGATATAATGGTAAACCAAAACAAAACCAAACCCATTGCCGTTGAATTGATTTGGTTTCAAAGGCTGTAATCCTTAAAGAAGCAGACCGCCACATGTTTCTTTCATGGAGCAGCTGGTAGGTTTGAACTGCCAACCTTTTTGCTCTTAGTCCAATGCTTAACCACTGCACCATGAAGGTTCATGATAGGGGACCTCTATTGTCTGACAGAATCTGAAGTTAAAGAATAGGGGCTGCCTGAGGCAGCAAGGTGATGCTGAAATGAGAGTAGTAAGAGTGAGCAAGCAAATTTCTGCTTCAGAATTCTGGCAAAGTATTATTTTTTACTTAAATTTACATACACGTGTATGTGCATGCACACACACGCGCACACACACACACAATGGTTGAAAAGCAGACAGAACTAGGTAAGGTAAATATGTAAACTTGTTTTGTTCTCACAGGAAATAAACTCAGGAAGTATAAAGCACTATCTATAGTGAGAGAAATTGTCCAAATTATTGGATATTCACCAAAAATGCTTCTTTTTCCCACTGACCCACCAAAACGCTACATTTCTAACCCTCCCTTGCAATTAGGTATACCCACGTGACTGGATTCTAGCCAAGAGAATATGAGTAAAAATGATGTATACCACTTCTAGCCCTACCTCATGAAACCCTCCCACACATCATCCTCCATTCTCTTTCCCCATCTTTTGACTGAATGGAGAAGATACTGAGGACAGTGAGGAAGATAGAGCCACAGAACGAAGGGAGACCGAGTCCTTGCCCACAGCCTGAACACAGGTATTAGACCACATTGTGCTTGAGGATAAAGTTCTATATTATGTGAAGTTACAGATATTTTGGAGTGGTTATATCAGGTAGCATAAACCTTCTGAACCCAATTCTGGGTTCACCAGGCAAATAATTCAGGAAAATCTCCTTTAACCTTTGGTGATAGTAAGTACACATTTGTTGGACTGAGAAAAGCCACTTCTCAAAGGATCTGCATCTCAAGTGAAAATGTTTTGTAGGTTTCAAATGGAATTAGGTCAAAGGCAGGGTTACCAGCCCTGTTAAATTTTCTATTTCCCATACCAGAGATGCAAAAATATGTCATCACACAGTGCTTCACTCACTACTCCTTCAATCTCTTTAATTCTGTGCTTAAATTCTAAGGCATATCTGGATCAAAGAAACAATTGCTGGGCTATTTATAGCTTAAAAATATATGTTAAGCAATAAAATATTTCTGTGTTCTTAGGAACACAGAATAGTTTGAATCATATTGCCTCACACTTGGAAGGATGTCCTGAATTTAAAAATTCTATTCAAATACCTCTCTCTAAAAACAAGCACACGTGAGTTATGAAGTAACTGCCCTATACTCCAAACAAGGGGGAAAATGTTTTGTTTGGTAAGTTTATAATGTTTGGCTTCAACCTGTAAATCAGAGAAACTGCGCAGTGTTACTTCTGAGTATGAAATATTTTATTCTCCTAGGCTCTTGGAGAGATTTTTTTGTTCATCCAATTGCTGGAATTTCTCAGCTATGAGTCATTTGACTACATGCATTCATATCACATTTGTGCATGCCTTTTACTTCTCACATCACTTGCACTATTTTATTTCTTTCTTACCTATATGTCAGCCTCCTCACTGCAGCCTGAAGATGAGTAAACTGCCATCTGAGAAGATGAGTGAACTACCAGCACCAATGGTCTTCAAAAATTGTTTTAAAATATTTTCAGTATCATAATTCAATGTTATTATTTCGGATCCTACCCATGAAGATTTCATACTTCAGTGAAAAGTTGGGGAAAAAAAGGAAGGGGTTGCAATCTTATTTTATTTTGCTTTCTAACTTTGAGAAGTCACTTGTCATTTTTTACCTTTTAGTATTTACTGCGTGATTACTTCTCCCAACCCCTTTCTGCTCTCCCACACAGCACATGTACATGGAGATGAGATCTATATAGGATGGTGAGGTTTGGAGGTGGTTGTTTTCCCCATTTTGATTTTTTTCTGAACAAAATGATCTTGAAGACACTGTTTACCGATGAACAATATTTTCTAATCTTATTCTTTTTTAATTGTATAAAGTAAGAAATCTCAAACAATTGATATTGAAAGTATGGTACATAAAGTGAAAGTGTTGATTTCCTACTGTACTCACTGGATCACAGTGTTCCAGTGTAATCTCTGGATAACTCAAGATAATTGAGTTGCCCAGTAGTTAAGAGCTGGGCTGTTAACCAAAAGGCCAGCAGTTCAAATCCACCAGCTGCTCCTTGGAAACCCTATGGGGCTGTTCTACTCTGTCTTATAGGGTCACTATGAGTTGGAATCAACTCCATGGGAATGCATTTTTTATAGCAATACCTGTTAGATGGACAATAGCAGGAAAAACGTTAGATGCATTCTGGTTGCATCTCTTCCTAATTGGTACTTTCTCATTTCCAGAGGCTGTTAACATTATTTCCATTAGTTGTTTTTATAACAATTTAGTGTGGTAGATATTTATAGGTAATGAGGCAATGAGGAGTTGTTTTATATAAAGTAAAGCTATTACAACTATATATTTGATAAAAATATCAAAGATATTTTGCAGTGGAGTATTTTTAAAACTTTAATAAATCTTTAAAAAAAGCAATGTATTAATAACACATATCTCAGAGTGAGAGGAGCCCTGGTGGTGCAACAGTTAAGCACTCAACTGCTAACCAAAAGATAGGCAGTTTGAACCCTCCCAGCAGCTCCATGGGAAAAAGACCTAGCAATCTACTCCAGTAAAGATTAAAAATAAATAAATCAAACCCTATGTGGTGGCTCTACTCTATCCTATAGGGTCACTATTAGTCGAAGTTGACTTGGTGACAAGGGGCTTTTTGGCTTTATATTTCTGACCTTCTGATTCTATAATACAGATAGTAATTTTGAATCTAAGCACCATAATACAAATGAGAATAAGAATTTTTTCATGTATACTTAGGAGCATACCTACCTGAAATATTTTGGATTAGGTTACCAGGAATACCCTACAGAAATAGCAAAGAAGGCACTGGGATAAATTCTTGGAAACTAAGATAACAGAATCAGAGAAAGACAAAAATGCACATGTCCCAGCCTTTCGGAGAATACTTGAGGGTAAAATAAACTACATCTCTGGGCATTATCATAAAGGTTTATTGAGGGCAGGGAGGATCTTCGGAGAATCATAGTGTATGATATAGCTGAAATCTCCTTTGATTCAGTGCTTGGAGGATATGGTTCAAGTTCTTTAATAAAAGGAGCTATAAGAGTCTAACAGAGAAAGCCCACCTTTTCTGGAAAGTAGTAAAATATGGAAAGGAAAAGAACACTGATGAGCAGCTTCAAAGTCAATAAGAAAAGAAACTATACAGTATTTACAAGCAAATACCTCCCAGGAATATGTGACAAAATAAGACATTGCTTTAATATTGCTCATTACCTAAAATATGAAGATTGAATATTTTAGTATTTGAGGCCTGTTTGACACTCTCATGATGAGAGTTTATGTACACAAAAGATTTTTCTCCACTGTCAGCAATCATGGCATGAAAAATGTCTTAGTCATCTAGTGCTGCTGTAACAGAAATACCACAGGTGAATAGCTTCAACAAAGAGAAATTTATTCTCTCACAGTCTGGTAGGCTACAAGTCCAAATTCAGCATGTCGGCTCTAGTTCTCTGTCAGCTCTGGAGGAAGGTCCTTGTCATCAATCTTCCCTGGGACTAAGAGCTTCTCTTCCCAGGAACCCCGTGTCCAAAGGATGCACTCTGCTCCTGGCACTGCTTTCGTGGTGGTATGAGGCCCCCAACTTTGTTTGCTTCCTTTTCCTTTTGTCTCTTGTAAGATAAAAGGTGGTACAAGCCATGCCCCAGGGAAGGCCCCTTTACATTGGATCAGGAATGTGATCAAAGATGTTAACATCCCACCCTAATCCTCTTTAACCACAGGCAGAGATTATTACTTATAACACATAGGAAAATCAAAAAATGGAGGACAACCACACGATCATGGCCTAACCAAGTTGACACATATTTTAGTGGGACACAATTCAATCCATGACAAAAAATAAAGCACAAAATATATCTGAAGAATCCAAACCAAACCTGTTGCCATTGAGTCAATTCATACCTGATGGTGCCTCTAACGACAAACAAAATCCTATAAACATTCCCTTCATTTTAGGTGTTAAAGGAATATCAATGTTCTTGAGTAACAATAGCCTCAAATGTTTCTTTTGCCTGCTTATAATTTACACACAAGTGATGATTCTTATGCTTTATAAATGTCTAATGTACATTGCTACTTATTTATTTGATATTTCTATGTGGCTGTTCAAATACACCAAACCATTATTTCAGATATTTCTCCATTTCACGTTTTTGCACATATGGTGCTCTTAATTTGTGTCACTTTTTGTGCTCACAAATGTCAGTAATAATGGAAAAAGGAACAAAAGAATAACAAAAAGCGTGAAAAGTTCTTCAAAGTCTGAATAAAACAATTTAAAAACAGGTGAAAGTTTATGAATTTTGCATAAAGGTTTCATAAAAGGGAAGTTCACTTATGTGAAAAAACAAGGAATTTTTGGCCAGGGTGCTCAGAAGTCCAAACCTTTGCATGTCAAGTAGATGCAGGCAAAATACAAAAAACCAAGGATGAAAGAACGTGGCATTATCATTCTGGCTTTATCTTTAACAGGCCAGGAATAAATCAAACCTTTGTGGGAAAGAAAGGATTAAAAACACTTTAGTAATTTACTCCTTCCTTACCTGGAATGCCCAGAGAAATAAATACCTCAACTGTACCTCTTTGTAAAGATATGAACAGTATTTATTGGTGGAAAGATCTAGAAATTCCTTTCAATAAAATGCTTTCCAAGGCTGTAAATCATTACAGAAGCAGATCGCCACATCTTTCTCCTGTGGAGCATCCTGTGGATTTGAACTGCTGACCTTTTGGTTAGCAGTAAACACTTAATCACCAGGCCACCAGGGCTCACAAGGATTTACTTTTTTTATCATGATTGCTTATTATGAATAATCCTGGACTTTATAGACTAAAAAAAAAAAATTTTTTTTTTTTTTTTTTTATAGACTAAGGGGGCATGGCTGGCTGGATAATTTGAGGAAGTTACATAGCATAATTCTAAAATTTAAATATAGTCCCATACAAATGAGTCCAAAACTTAAACAGTTTCCTTTGCAAACAACGTTTCCACATACATGCCTGAAAACTCATCTGTTGCTCTGAAACACAACCTGTCTTACTGCTAGAGGAGATACTCTTAGGGCTTGCATCTAACAGTTTCAGGCTCCTCCAAGAAAATAATATATCTTGTGCCCGGTGTTTTTACCTGTATGCTTTGAAACGTTAGTCAAATTTGGTATTGCTTAAGATTTATAATTTGCCTTAGGCTGTTTTGGCAATTTAAACCTTTGTGGGGGAACACCCTCCATTGCATCTATATATTTTTTTAATGTTTATTTTGAAGTTTGGACTAGATTATCTATTTCCAAACTATTCCATTGAAAATCAGAAGTTTATACCCTGCTAGTCAGTGAGATATAGGGGAAAATATTTGGTAATTATGTCACTGGTTTGGAAAGCCATAAACAGAGTTAAACAGCCTTTTTACTGCCAGAATTCTGACCTGTAATATTCCTTTGTGTATGTGATTTTTTAAGATGGGGATATTATACATTGAGTTTCTCATCCAGTTTAAAAAAGGAACTCCCTTTCCAAATGGCATTTAAAAACCAAAAGCCAAAACCAAACCATTGCCATCAAGTTGATTCTGACTCATAGCAATGCAATAGGACAGAGTAGGACTGCCCCACAGAGTTTCCAAGGAGTGCCTGGTGAATTCGAACTGCCTTTTGGTTAGCAGCCGTAACTCTTAACCATTATACCACCACAGTTTCCAAGTAGTGTTTAGTAATGCCTAGATTATAGTTTGAAAAATGATCTCCGAATGTGAGTTATTTATTTGGGAGATGATTCCAGGAAGCTTTGGATTTGAGTGGTGAAGTTAAGTGAGAGAATATAAGAAAACCAATGCCCAGTGTGGTGTGCTGATGCACATGCTACTGCTGTGGGCAGCTGGAGCTCAGACCCACTGTCATCTCTGGGGGATAGTTTAAAACATGTTTCAGAGTTGTTTCAACTCAGTGGCAAAAAAACAGGGATAGATAGCCAACATTTTCCATTTGTCATAGGTTGGAGTTGCTTCTGGAGCTGTGAACTTCCTGACTCCACTGTAAGAAATCAGACACTGGGTAGAGTTTCCCCCAAAGTCCAGAGAATCTATGAAGTATGACATTTAAGGGCAAAAGATGCTCTTTCCACTCTGATCCCATGTGCTCCACAATTTGTATATTGATGCTAAAATTTCACCATCAGAATTTAATTTTTTTTCTCAAAACTTACAAGGAGACAAACACTAACTTAGGTAGCGTTTGCTCTTTCAGACTTCACAAATAGGAACAAGCTAGGAGCTGGATTTCATTCAGGAAGTAAATGTGAGAGCAGTGATGCCAGTTAGGGATGAAGGGGTATAAAGCACATTAATTTACTTTTTAGAGCTCCCAAAAGTAAATTTATTTACTATACGATCTTTTTTCCAGCCAACTGGCGAGCCATCGTCCTCCTGAGGATAACCTGGCTTATTACCATAAGCAAAAGCCAGGTGTGGAGGAATGTGAGGTGTCCCTGCCAAGTGATAGGTCAGGCTGCACTGCATGTGCAGGGGCCGCTTCAGCTGAGTACAACTGTTGACGCGTTTGATACACAAACTCTATTTGATACACAACCTCTGTTTGATATTTGACTCTGCTTATGTCTACAGTGGAAACCCTGGTGGCGTAGTAGTTAAGTGCTACGGCTGCTAACCAAAAGGTTGGCAGTTTGAATTCACCTAGGCTCTCCTTGGAAACTCTGTGGGGCAGTTCTACTCTGTCCTATAGGGTCGCTATGAGTCGGAATCGACTTGATGCCACTGGGTTTGGTTTTGGTTATTTGTACAGTACCTAGCGATGTGCTTGCTTGCCTATCATATAAACAATAAAAAAAACAATAGCAAATACTTTTTCCCAGTGGCAATTTATAAAAATAATTCATATGAAAGACTACTTCCAAAATTGTTAATGAAGTTAGATGATATAACATGTCAGCATTTCTTTTCCCCAAACTCATATTCTTTTTACAATGCCAGGAAGCTTTCTTCCAAATTTTGTGTTCGTAAATATATACTGTAAAGTGGAGGTAACAAAAAAAAAAAAAAAAAAAATTATTAGTGACCACAGTATTGTTTTTTTAGGAGCCCTAGCGGTTTTTAGTGGTACAATCCGGAGCCCTGGTGGTATAGTGGTTAAGAGGTATGGCTGCTAATCAAAAGGTTGGCAGTTCGAATCCACCAGGTGCTCCTTGGAAACTCTGTGGGGCAGTTCTACTCTGTCCTAGGGGTCACAATGATTTGGAATCAACTAGATGGTAATGGGTTTGATTTTTTTGGTTACGATGGCACAATGGTTAAGTGATTGGGTGCTAACCAAAAGGATGACAGTTCTAACCCACCCAGTAACTCCATTGCAGAAAAACCAGGCAATCTGCTTCTGTAAAGATTACAGACAGGAAAATTCTATGGGGCAGTTCTGCTGTGTCACATGTGGTCACGATGAGTCAAAATCGACTCAATGGCACCCACCAACAATATTGGTTTTGAGGCTCCATTTTATTTTTAAATATTCTGATTATAATACATAATTTTTAAAAAGTGAATTCCAGAAGACATGACAGAAACGTGATTTTTTTTTTTTTTTTTCATGTCCTGCAGCCTTCATATCATTTCCTAATTCCAGGAGCTCACTAATCTAAACACGCTAACTGGTATTTCTGTTCAGCATTTCTTATTTCCTTTTTCTTCAGTGTTCTGCTGCTTACATTTTAGTGCAGGAAAGCAGGCATAGAAACAAACTAATAAATAAAATATAATGATGAAAGTGCTCTGGATAACAATATAGCAGAGAAGGAGAAAACAGACCACTAGACAGGAAAGAGAAATTGACAGGGGATATGGTGTTTGGTTATGCAGACATGGGAAATTCTGCCAACTTCTTATTTTACTTCACATTTCCCAAATGCTCAGGAAAAGTTTCGTTTGCTAGATAGGACTGAAGAAAGAAAGATGGAAGGCATTCTTCTGTATTCAAAAGGCTATATTTCAAATCATCTTCCTGCCCCTTTCTATGTCTTGATTTCTCTGAACATAATGGTAAAATAGCCGTATAAATTTCCTCAGGACTTAGGTAGTAGTTAATTACTTTTTTTTTTTCAATGCATTGGGGTTAAATTTTAAAATCAATTAAGGGTGGTGTACCAAAATGTGTCATTAATTCAATGTACTCATTTTTAAGAACTACTAGAGTAATACATGATTCCTTTTTACCTCAGTTAATAAGTAATTCACAAAATGTTGTCCAAACTACAAGTCTGTGATTTTACTCTATTTGCAAACAGCAATTTAGTCTGCCACAATTCTAAGGATGTTGACAGAAGACATAGACTCCTGGGTCAGAGAAAATAACTTTATTATTTCCATCAACAATAATAATAGCAGTAACAAGGGTAATAACTTATTTTTGTGCTTGTGTTTGTGCTCATTCCCAAAGCCATAATTTCTATAAGGCTATAAATCAAAACCAAACCCACTGCCATCAAGTTGATTCTGACTCAAAGCAACTCTATAGGACAGGGTAGAACTGCCCCACAGAGTTTCCAAGGAGTGCCTGGCAGATTCAAACTGCCAACCCTTTGGTTAGTAGCCGTAGCACTTAACCACTACGCCACCAGGTTTCCCTATAAGGCTATACAAAAAAAAAAAAAAAGAGATGTAGCACTAGCTCAGACAATGGGTTGCATTATAGGAGAGGAACATTGAGCACTGAGGTTAGAGAACCTAGATCTTTTATAATAGGCAGTAAGCTTGCCTACCCTCTGCTCTGGAAGGATATATTATCTCAATATTCCAAGGCTGTAAGCAAACATGCCCTTTGCTGTAAAGGGAAATATTATCTCTTTCTTCCAAGGATGCTCTCTCTTCAAACATCATTGAAAAAATAGTCCTGAACAAAGAGAGTTAGTGCCTCTGCTGTCAAGACTTGCAGAAACATTGAGAGAACCATATGGAGATTTGTCTCCCATAAAGGCATGCTAATTCACTCATCCTGTGTGATTATTAGATATAAACTGTTTTGCTGATTTATGAAAATTTTAGTAATACGTTCAATTCTGTTAACAAATCTGAGAATCGATGTTAATGATGCCAACAAAGAAATATGCATGATAGGAGGAGGAAAGGGAAAGTAAAAAGATAAAAGAAGGTAAAATTAAATGAACATGAAATTGATATGATTGGATCGTCCACTGCTAGCCAAGATGGAGTAAAAGGATAAGATTTACCTTCCCATCTGAATTAAATCTAAAAAAGCTAGAAAATATATGTAACAATTGTTTATCAGACACTGTACCTCAGGAAATTCAGGACAGACTTGCAAAATTAAGAAGAGAAACATTGTTTTAAATGGTCAATTGATCCAAACAGGCACTTTACCAAATATGATATATGAATTATAAATACACACATGAAAAGATGCTCAAGGTTATTAGTCATTAAACCAAAAACCAAACCCATTGCCATTGAGTTGATTCCAACTCATACTGACCCTATAGGAACCCTAATGGACAGAGTAGAGCTGTCTCATTGGGTACTAAGGGACAGCTGGTGGATTCGAACTGCTGACCTTTTGGTTGGCAGCCAAGCTCTTAACCACTGCACAACTAGGGCTCCTATTAGTCATTGAACCAAAAATCCATTGCCATCGAGTCGATTCCGACCCATAGCGACCCTATAGAACAGAGCAGGATGGCCCCATAGAGTTTCCAAGGAGCAGCTGGTGGATTTGAACTGCCAAGCTTTTGGTTAGCAGTCTGAGCTCTGAATCACTTCACCACCAGGGTTCCTATTAGTTGTTAGGGAAACACAAATTAAAATGAAATCCCATTGCACATCTGTAAGAATGTCTAAAATTAGCAAAACTGATTATTCCAAGTGTTGGTGAGGACAAGGACCAACTGGAAGTCTCATACACCACTGTAAGAATGTAAAATGGTACAAACACTTTGGAAAGCAGTTTGGCAATTTTTTGAAAAGTAATCGATACCCCCATATGATCCAATCTGTAAATCTATAGGAATTTTCCCAGGAGAAGTGAAAACGTATGTCTTTACCAAGAATTGTACAAGAAAGATCACCGTGACTTTATTCATAATAAATGAAAACTAAAAACAACCCAAATATCCACTAACTAATGAATGGATCAAAGAATTGTTGTATGTTCATACAATGAAATAAAAATACAAAGCAATAAAATTGAACGAACAAAGGATATAGGCAACAACATGGTGAATCTCAAATTAACTATGCTCAGTGAAAACATCCAGACAAAAGAGAGCACATACCGTATGATTCCATTTATATAAAGTTTTAGCTACCAGGTGACCCCAGGGGTCAGTTTCAGTTCAAGGTTTGAAGACTATCTCAGGGCAATAGTCTTGCGGAGTCCTCCAGTATCAAAAGAAGTTTTTTTTGGTTTTTGTTTTTTAATTTGAGGTTCTACTCCACATTTTTCTTCCATTCTATCAGGCTCCATCTATCATGGCCCTGATTATAATGACTGATAGTGGCAGCCAAGAGCTTTCTAGTTCTTCTGGCCTCAGGGTAAATGAGGCTGTGAACAGCAGATTTTTAATGAAGCAAGCACATCGCTTTTACCAAGAACATCAGATAAGGTGACTAAACAAAAAAGATCTGTGATTGAGTCTACTGACTTAGACCATTCGGCCTCTCAGACACCCATTTAACCCAGTACTGAAATCACTCTTGAGGTTTACCCTTCAGCCAAAGATTAGACAGGCCCATAAAACAGTCCAGGGGCAAAGATGACAAGGAAGAAAGGGACAGGAAAGCTGGTAATAGGGAACCCAACATTGAAAGGGGGAAGTGTTGACATGTCATGGGAATGGCAATCAGTATCACAAAACAATATGTGTATTAATCATTTAATGAGAAACTAACTTGTTTGGTAAACCTTCATCTAAAGTACAATAAAAAAAAAAAAATCTGTGAAAGATGACAATGCTTTCTGTTCACAGAACACACATGTAATGACAACCTAAAACCTCAGAAGAAGGTATCAATTCCTTCATTTCCTTCTAATCCGCCACCCATTAACCTGTTTCACCTAACTAAGCATGTGTGGGCCTGGTGCCATCAATTAAAGCTGAGAATTAATGGCCAGAAATTATAAGCATTTACGTGACTCTGTGAATATGCTGACCCAAATCAAAAGAATATTCCTGTTATAGCAAAAGAAGCCAAGATCCAGACGTGGTTACCAAAAAAAAAAAAAAAAAAAAAATCAAAAGTAGACAAGGGAAAAATGCTTCTGGAAAATTCTGAGAAAAAGATGATATGTCCTGAGGGAACTAATCCTCCCAAAGTGGTTCCATCCTCTGAGACGGAGGCAACTGCTCTTGAAGCAACTACTCTTCTTGAGGGAGTTAGTACAGTTGTGGTAACGACTTCTATCCAGGAGGCAGTTTTGGCCTCCTGGACAAGAAAGGCAGCCAGCACCAGGAAAACGAAAGAAATGGAATCACCACAAGAGGCCTGTGGTGTCAGGTATTGTGTGGTGAATTGGAGAAGTCTCCCTGAAACACAGATGGTTGGGTTCTCCTCCAGCGTCCGGCTCGATAAGCCTGGGTCCCTGAAAAACAGGGGAAAGTGAGTATACTCTTCTTGTTATACCAGGTGCTGTAGAATCAGCTCCAATTCGTGGAAACCACATGTGTGTTAGAGTAGAAGTGTGCTCCATAGGGTTTTTAATGTCCTCTGGGTGGACTTGAACTAATCAACCTTTAGGTTAGCAGCTGGGCACATTAACCATTTGCACCATTCAAGGGCCGGAAGTAGTTAGGAAAAGTAAAAAAGTGATACTGATTTAACACAATTAACTACACAGAAGTTGTGTGATTCTTAGAATGGAATACATCCTACTGAAAAACATAACTTTTACCAGAATTTCAAAGTACATACCAAATGGTAGGTTTTAAAATGGATCCCCTTTTAGATTTCTGACCTCAGAAACAACTTCAAAATATACCCACAAAGA
Source organism: Loxodonta africana (assembly GCF_030014295.1). Classification (NCBI taxonomy): domain Eukaryota; kingdom Metazoa; phylum Chordata; class Mammalia; order Proboscidea; family Elephantidae; genus Loxodonta; species Loxodonta africana. The sequence continues at coordinate 53,910,681 of NC_087357.1, read as the reverse complement.
AGCAGTTTCCCATTTTGGATTCTCCAAACAACAGAAGACTATTTGGATTAGAATTGTAATCTATTCATACAATTTAGGAGCTTTGATTTCTATTAATGTTGCTTGAAGTTTTTTGTTTTTAAATTCACAGTTGCAGTATTTGCCTTTATTATAAATATGCCAATTTTTCTGTTATTTGGGGGAAAGCGTAAGGTCTTCCTGAATTCCATTTACCTTAATTTATATTTATTACATTTTTCAGTTCGAAACAGTGAGCCATTTATTTGATTAACTAAATCTTTTGTCCCTATTATTATAATGAGCATAAACAGGTAAAGCAGTAGTGTTTAATTTTTTTAATTACTTTTTCTTTTTACACAAAATCCACTGTGTTGTTTGAGTTTGTTGAGTACTTTGCAGCATTTACAAACGTGAAAGAGTAACAAGATCAATACCACATTAGCATACAGCAATATTTCAATGCATAGGATTTGGAGTAAATATTAAAGTGGGATTTATGTTACAAAGGAGGGAAAAAAAGGCGTCTCATATTCAATGGTAATTTCAGTGGAACTCTTTTTTTTTTTTTAATACCCTAAAAAGAACTTACTCCTTTTACTTTGAGTATAGATAAGAAATTACTGGCTCTGAAATATACCCTTGTAAAATATTATATAATGTTTGCTTCCTCAGTACCCATGACACATGATTAAAATAACTGAAAATCATTAGCATGGATTCTGTTTAAAAAGTACAGTTATTTAGGTATTAAAGTTTTTATAAATAAATTCAGTATAATAACAATTCCATTTTGATTTTCAAAATAAATTAATTATGCCATATTCTCTTATTTAATCTCACAATTCTCTTTGGCTCTTACTAATGGCATAAGTGAATGTATGATAGTTAAGCTTGATCTTCATTCTCTTTAAGAAAGACATTAAAAATATGTATGTTTTCATTTATATAAAAAATCTAGAAATTACCTATTTCCTCCATGAGGCAAATTTTTAATTACACACAGATTTCTTTGTATCTTTTTCTTCAGAATCCACTTTTCAATGCAATTTTTTTACTAGAATAATTATAATCCCATAGCTCTGGAAAAAAGAGAGGAAAAAGAGAGCCATTTGTCTAAGAGCTTTCTATTTGCTCTACTCTCCCACCCGAGTGCACAAAACTCCCTTGATCTAGTATTTAGAACATGTTCTGAAATGTGTTAAGTTTTTAAAACTAAATGATGACATTGATCCTTATTTGAATCAATGAGTATAGACCACATCATATTTATTTCTCTACCAATTGTTGTCAAGCTTTGGTCCACAGCTCGGTAAAGATACAGAGTTTATTTATTATAAGTAAATACTGACTACTTCTATGTGCCATGCTCTGTTCTTAACAACTTATACTTAATCTTTATGACAATTTTTTGAGACAGGTTTGGTTACCCATTTTTACTGTAACTTAGTGAATCTAACATATTCTGCTTGTACTCACACAGCTGAGATATAATGGAGTTAGAGCTTAATCACAAAGTCGTCCTGGCTTAAAACTCCACCTGATAAAAAAAAAAAATTTTTTTTTTTTTTTTTTTGATAATCACTAACAATTCATGCCAGTGTGTCGTCTTCAGACCATATGACATGCCCCTTGAAATGCAACAGAAACAAAACACTTCCCAGTCCTTCACCATCCTCAAAATCATTGCTATGTTTGAGCCCACTGTTGCCGCTACTGTGTCAATCCATGTCATTGAGGGTCTTCCTCTTTTTTACTGACCCTTTACTTTACCAAGCTTGATGTCCTTCTCCAGGGACTAGTCCCTCCTGATAACATGTCCAAAGTACGTGAGACGAAGTCTTACCATCCTCACTTCTAAGGAGCATTCTGGCTGTACTTCTTCCAAGACAGATTCATTTGTTCTTCTGGGTCCACAGTATATTCAATATTCTTCAGGAACAACACAATTCAAATGCACCAATTCTTCTTCCGTGGTCCTTATTCATTGTCCAGCTTTCAAATGCATTTTAGGTCATTGAAAATACCATGGTTTCGGTCAGGCACACCTTAGTCCTCAAGGCGACATCTCTGTATGCTTTTTAACACTTTAAAGAGGACTTTTTCAGTAGATTTGCCCAATGCAATATGGCCTTTGATTTCTTCACTGCTGCTTCAATGGTTCTTGCTTGTGGATCCAAGTAAAGTGAAATCCTTGACAACTTCAATATTGTCTCCATCTGTCATGATGCTGCTTATTGGTCCAGTTGTGAGGATTTTTTTTTTTTTTTTATGTTGAGGTGTAACGCATACCGAAGGCTGTGGCCTTTGATCTTTTTCAGTAAGTGCTTCAGTCCTCTAGGCTTTCAGAAAGCAAGGTTGTGTCATCTGCATCTGGCAGATTGTTAATGGGCTTTCCTCCTATCCTGAAGCCATGTTCTTCATATTGTCTGGCTTCTGGGATTATTTGCTTAGCATAAGATTGAATAAGTATGGTGAAAGGATACAACCTTGACATACACCTTTTCTGAGCTTAAACCACTCAGTATCCCCTTGTTGCATTTGAACAACTGCCTCTTGGTCTATGTTTAGGTTCTGCATGAGCACAGTTAAGTGCTCTGAAACTCCTGTTCTCCCCAGTGTTGTCCATAATTTGTTAGGATCCGCTTGTTCTATTTGAACAACTGCCTCTTGGTCTATGTTTAGGTTCTGCATGAGCACAATTAAGTGTTCTGAAACTCCTGTTCTTCCCAATGTTGTCCATAATTTGTTAGGATCCACACAGTTGAACGCCAATGGATAGTCAATAAAACACAGGTAAACGTCTTTCTGGTATTCTGTCGTTTCACCCGAGATCTGACATCAACAATGATATCCTTCACTCCAAGCTGAATCCACTTGAATTTCCAGCAGTTCCCTGCGGATGTACTGCTGCAATTATTTTTTAATTATCTTCAGCAAAATTTTACTTGCCTCTGATATTAATGATACTGTTCAATAATTTCCGCATTCTATTGGAATGCCTTTCTTTGGAATGGGTATAAATATGGATTTCTTCCAGTCAGCTGGCCAGGTAGCTGTCTTCCAAATTTCTTGGCATAGATGAGCTAGCACTTCCTGTGTTGCATCCATTTATTGAAACACTTCAATTGGTATTCCCTCAATTCCTGGAGCCTTGTTTTTCGACAGCGCTTTCAGTGCAGTTTGAGCTTCTTCAGTACAATCAGTTCTTGATCATATGCTACCTCCTGAAATGGTTGAATGTTGACTAGTTCTTTTTGCCACAGTAACTCTGTATTTTCCTTCTATCTTCTTTTGATGTTACCTACCTGCGTCATTCAGTTTTTTTGCCCATAGAATTCTTCACTATTGCAACAGGAGGCTTGAATTTTTTCTTCAGTTCTTTCACCTTAAGAAATGCTGATTGTTTTCTTCCTTTTTAGTTTTCTAACTACAAATCTTTTATGTTTCATTATAATACTTTACTTTGTCTTCTCAAGCTGCCCTTTGAAATTCTATATTTAGCTTTTTTTATGTGATTATTTCTTCCATTAGCTTTAGCTACTCTATGTTCAAGATCAAGTTTCACAGTCTTTTCTGACATTCATTTTGGTCTTTTTCCTTCCATGTCTTTTTATTGACCTCTTGCTTTCTCCTTGTATGATGTTTTTGATGTCATTCTACAACTTGTCTGGTCTTCGGTCATTAGTGTTCAATGCATCAAGTCTATTCTTGAGATGGCCTCTAAATTCAGATGGGATATACTCAAGGTCATACTTTGGCTCTCATGGATTTGTTTTAGTTTTTTCAGCTTCAACTTGGTCTTGCATATGAGCAATTGATGGTCTGTTCCACAGTCGGTCATTGGCCTTGTTGTGACTGATGATATATTGAGCTTCTCTATTGTTTCTTTCCACAAACGTAAGTCGATTTGGTTGCTGCATATTGCAACTGGTGAGGTCCATGTGTAAACCAAACACCCATTGCTGTCGAGTCAATTCCAACTCGTAAGCGACACTGTAGGACACAGCAGGACTGCCCCATAGGGTTTCCAAGGAACAGCTGTGGATTCAAAAGACTAACCTTTCAGTTAACAGCTGAACTCTTAACCTCTGCACCACCAGGGCTCAGTTCACTGGTATAATTGCTGTTCATGTTGTTGAAAAAAGTATTTGGGATGAATAAGTTGTTGGTCTTGCAAAATTTTATCTTGAGATTTACAGCATCGTTTCTATCACCAAGACCATATTTTCCAACTACCAATCCTTCTTGGTTTCCAACTTTTGCATTCCAATTACCGGTAATTACCAATGCATCTTGATTGCGTGTATGACGAATTTCAGACTGCAGAGATAGGTAAAAGTCTTCAATTTCTCCAAATTTTGCATTAGTGATTGGTATGCAAATTTGAATATAGTCATATTAACTGTTCTTCCTTGTAAATACATATATATAATTATATCACTGACAGCATTGTACTTCAGGATAGATCTTGAAATGTTCTTTTTGATGACGTATGTGACACCATTCCTGTTCAATTGTCATCCCTAGCATAGTAAATCATATGGTTGTCTGATTCAAAATGGCCTGCACTGGTCCATTTCAGCTCAATAATGCCTAGGGTTTTGATCTTTATCCAGTCCATTTCATTTTTGATGACTTCAAATTTTCCTAAATTCTTGCTTCACACATTCCACGCTCCAATTATTAATGAATGGTTACAGCTTTTTCTTCTCATTCTGAGTCTTTCCACATCAGCAAATGAGGGTTCCAAAAGCATTACCCCACGTCACTAAGGTTAACCCTACTTTGAGGAGGGAACTCTTCCCCAGTTGTATTTTCAGTGCCTTCCAACCTCAGTGGCTTATCTTCAGACACTATATCAGACAATGCTCCATTGCTATTCATAAGGTTTCCACTGGCCAATTTTTTTAGAAGTAGATGGCTGGGTCCTTCTTCCTAGTCTGTCTTAGTCTGGAATCTCCACTAAAACCTGTCTGCCATGGGTGACCCTGCTGGTATTTGAAATCTGGTGAAATAGCTTCCAGCCATCATATAACATGCAAGCCAGCACAGTACAAGAAACTGAGAAATGAGTAGTGGCTGTATATACACATACCTAAAAACATAGGGTGGGCATAGTTCACATGAATGGCGTGTTCTTAAAAACTTCTCAGTGCTAAAAAAAAAATGATAATTCAAGCTAATCTTGATAATGCACAGAGGACACTTTGTTTCTTAGCTAAATTGATGCCATCTAGGTGACAACAGTATAATGCTTTTATGGCTGAATTGTTATTTTTTTTAATAAATGTCCCATTCAGAAATTACTCGGACATACAAAGCCCAGTAAATTTTGTGGTTTTTGGTTTTTGTGGGCCGACTGTGCCCCATGCTGCCATTTGATAGCTGGAAAACACAAGTCCCTCTTCCCTGCTTTGCATCTGAAGTTTCTTCGGCTGCTACTGTGTTATCTTGGGATGCTAGTGCAGTCTGAAGTGGATGTGCATAATAAATAATTTGGCCATGAAAGGTTTCAAATTTAACTGGGGCTGGCCTGTCACATGGGCCATAAAAGAGATAAGCAGAGGCTACAATTCACTTAGCAAGGTTGTTTTGAAAATATATGATTTGAGAGCACGGAGGAGAATCTAAGATCAAAAGACAAAACAATTTTTGTACTGGTTTAAAAATTGTATTAACAGTTAATATTATACTATATCAAATTAATATAATTAGATTAAAATACAGCTACACTGAGCAGCTGGCTTGCTCTAAATGGATTTACTACCCATAGAGTCACAAGATTTTGAAGCCTGAGTATCTTGGCATTAAATCCCACTAAATAGTGGGACATGTTATACTTAACGTGGTCCTGATTAATTAGTGATATATGACTCATCTCTTTGTTCTTCACATGACATTAATTTGGTACATATAAGGTTTTCTTCATGTTCTAAGAAGAAGACCTAAAATATGCATTAGCCAATTGGCTTAGTCACTTTAAACACCTCTGGATTTAAATCTTATTTTTATTTCATTTTCTATTTGCAATCTCAGGCTCGCAACCTAATTAGAGTGACAAAAAATATATATAATTATAAAAGTATGACCTCAAGGAGGAATCGAATTGTTTTCAGAACTGTCCCAAACACTTCTTTGTCACTACAGCAGGGATTAGGAAAACACCTAACAACAAATTATCAATGCACTTGATTAAGCATTCTGGCAAAGGGAAACACAAAAAGGATTAAAGGATATACTCTATTGCCTCAAAACCTAGGCCTTTGTGGGACAAACACTAAAATAATTTAGATGTTTTACCATAAGCCCGATCAAAGAACTGCATGTACAGACGAGTGTTGTTGCATCTTTACATTTTCTCAGAAAGAATCTTCCCTCAGAACTCTAGGGATTGAGTTCAATCAGCTATGAAAGAACAGAAAATTTAAGAATACATGAAGGTGAATATATTAGAACTGCATGGGTGGGTGGAATATTCCAAGTCCTTTATATAATTTAAACTTAAGAAGAAGTTGGTTTGCTGTGGAGGATATAAGTTACCATTTATAGTTCAGTTATTTAAAAGAATATTCATGTGAGCCCAGGATGGACCAAAGTCTCAATGTGCTGGGACGCCATATGTCTCTACTAGGCCGTCAGAATTTTCGAGAAATCCCAAATGTGCAAGGTGCATTGCTTTATCCAGAAAAAATCAGTGTAAGATACTCTGGCAGTTCTGCAAATACGTGAGTAAGAAGGGGAAAGAAGAAAAACCAGGTGGAATAATGGCTAGGGAAATTTATAAAATGTAGGTTTTGCCTCTATGGTAGATAAGGCTGAAGCACAAAAGGGGGATGTGGGACCTGAACTTGGCTAAGACTTTGACAGTATTCATTTATTTATGTTGTTGTTGTTGTTGGTCCCCAACTCATGGTGACCTCACGCACAATAGAACAAAATGCCGCCCAGTCCTGCACCATCCCCGTGATCAGTTGTGGATTAGATTGTTGTGATTTATAGGGCTTTCATTGGGTGAGTAGATTGCCAGACCCTTCTTCCTGGTCTGTCTCAACCTGGAAATTCTGCTGAAACCTGTTTAGCATTATTTCAACATGCAAGCCAGACGGCACTGGGTTTAAGCCTCCACCGACAGAAGAGTAGTGGAGGCACATGAAGTGAACCCAGTCACCCACACAGAAGGTAAAAATTCTGCTGTTAAACCACCACTGCCCCCATTCATTCATGTATAATAATAAACTAATTAAAATTACAGCTACGTATTTTGGACATTTAATGTTAGTCAGGCATTTGATTTATCAATAAGTGATAAATTTTTACTTTAAAACTACCTGTGAATATGAGGAAAATAAGATAGTCATATGTCAAATCACTTGCCATAACTATGAATTTTAAATTGAATATCATGTTAGAAGTTATGCAGACTATACAGCAAACAAAGCCATGCATGATTCTTGGTGAAAAGTTCATATACAACATGAGGCCACAAGATTTTAGGGCATGTATGGATGAGTATATATATGGATGAGAATCCAGCTACCTATAAAAGTAAGCTGGAAAGAGATGTGAGGAAGATGAGGATTTCAACTAACTCTGGTGAGGCCATAAGCAGGGATCACGTCCCACTGGGAATTACAGTGTTAGACACAAAAATTGAGTCCACTTAATAAATTAAAAAAAAAAAAAGCTAACCACATATTGCAAATGTGCTATGTGAGCAGAATTATGCTATACACCTTGCATTCAAACTGTGTAACCTTGACAAATTATTCTAAGTTATACACCTATAAATTGTCTTAACTGGGATTCCGAGTCAGGCCTACCTGACTTTGAACACTACTTAATTTCCATTATGCGATGTTGTTTTATTTGTGAGAACTGGCGTAACAGTGAGGCATAAGGACAGCCATAGTCCCCAAACATGTTCAGGTTCTCACATAAAGGTTGAAAGAGATGGCATCAATGACTCCAGCTGTGAAAGGCTATTGAAGGCAAGGATTAATCTATACCTCCTGGTGGAGGGGGCTGGTCTATTGATTTGAGGAATAAATAATTTAAATAGAGAGGTGGATAAATATATAAATACAGCTTGATATAGTTAGACAGTTCTTCTAGAACATAGATGGTTAAACTTGGAGTTTATAGAGATGCATGGAAATATTACATTTCCTTCCTCACCCTTTAGGTCTATAGCAGTTACACAGAGACTCTTCTTTAAAGCAACACCATAATAACAAATTTTAGTGTATGAAAAGAACCATAGACTTTAATTAGAATCAATACTGAATTTATTTTTATTTTTTTTAATTGTGATTTAGGTGAAAGTTTACAGAGCAAATTAGTTTCTTGTTAAACAGTTAATACACAAATTGTTTTGTGACATTGGTTGCCAACCCCACGTGATGTGTCAACACTCTCCCCTTCTCCACCCCAGATTCCCTGTTTCCATTCTTACAGTTTTCCTTTCCTTTCCTGCCTTCTTGTCTTTACTTTTGGGCTGGTGTGCCCATTAGTCTCATATACACGACCGAACTATATCTAATGTTTGGCAAAGGATGAACTTCAGGAGTGACTTCAGTACTGAGTTCAAAGGGTGTTTGGGGACTTTTCAAAGCATGTTGGGGTTTTTCCAGCCTCTGTCAGACCAACAATCCTGGTCCTTTGTGTGTGTGTGTGTGCATGTGCGTGCGTGCGTGCGTGTGTGTGTGTGTGTGAATTTTGTTCTACATTTTTCTCCCAGTCTATCTGGGACCCTCTATTGTGATCCCTGCAGGAGCAGTTGGTGGTTGAATTCATTTTCAGATTTAGCCAATTATGTTGAGCAAGACTCATACTCTCAGAGACATCATTCCTTTATCAGGCAAATGGAATAGCCATCATCACCTACCTACATTAAAAAAAAAAAAATTGTTGCAATAATGCAATTAAAGTTCTAATATTATCATCTTCTTCATCATCCTCCCTTTCTTTCTACTTCACCTTTCTCTGTCTTTGAATGTGGAATAATTTCTGCTCTCCTTGACATCATTGTTTCTACAAAACATGTTCATTCCACTTTGAATTCCATTGTCCCTCTAAGTCTCTCCACTGAACACTCAGGCCCTTATTGAGGTATCTGTTTGTGAAACAAAGAGCCATTTCAGTATTTTACATAATCCTTCACTGATCATGTGATTCGCCTTTTCCACTTTATGGGTTTAATGAAATCAAAATTCTAATTCCAATTACCTTTTACTTTTAACTTCTCACAAATAGAAAATAATACCAACATGGGTGGCCTTGGCAAAGCGTGAAGACCTTGCCTCACATCCTCATCTTCTTTCAGTGTTCCATGGTCATTGAAGACCTGGCAGAGGCCGCATGAAGACAAGAAAAGAAACAAGGGCTGCGCTGAAGGGGAGATATATACATCTATAATGCCTGACTCTACAGATTCTTGCAGTTTTCATTGTCTCTTTGGGATTTTTTTGTAGTTTCCTCACACCAGAAAGGCTGCTACTCATAATGACACCTGGCTTCTCATTTTTAAAGATAATTCCAAACATAGGATTCAATGAAGATGGATAGAAAATCAACTATCGATCAAATTTCAGGCAGTTGTAATATTTGAGATTAATGCTGACACTGCAACATTCACTAGTTTCACTAGCTGCCACGGTAGGAAACAGAATTAAAACATCACCTGCGAAAGAAGGATGGGGAATTACGTACCTCTGCTGTTTGTCTGGAAACCCTGGTGGCGTAGTTGTTAAGTGCTATGACTGCTAACCAAAAGGTCAGTAGTTCAAATCCACCAGGCACTCCTTGGAAGCTCTATGGGGCCGTTCTACTCTGTCCTATAGGGTCGCTGTGAGTCGGAATTGACTTGATGGCAATGGGTTATGGGGCTGTCTGTCTTTTATTAAGGCCTCTCTTTAATGTCTTTTTGGCCTGAGAACTAAGAACTAAGGCATTTGCCAGGTTAAAAAAAAAATTACAAGGCCAAAGAGAAAGGACACTGTGCCATCTTAGGCAGGCAGAATGACAGATACCAAGGTTTTCTTATTTCATTCACATATACTTTCTAAGCATACAAAAGATTATATCTTACACATTTTTTTCTTTTTTCTTTAACTTTTGGTCAGACTGCAAGATTTTCAAGCTTGGTATCCATCCCTAAAATATTTTAACATTCTCCTGTGAGATTGTCATAATTGGGTACGCACAGACAATTTTCTTAGCAGATATTGAAATCTTGTGAGTATTGATATTGCACCAGGCCCTCTTCTAAACACTTTGCCATCAACCTTATGTTGAAAGAACAATTTTATCTCCATTTTAAATGAGGGAACTGAGACTTAGAGAGGTTAATTAATACATTCAGTGTTATACAGCCATTGAGTACTGAAACCAGATTTTGAGCTCAGGTTTATTTGATCCAAAAATCCATTCTGTTAACCACTACATTATGCAGCTTTGATTGCTGCACTTAACACATATTTGGTAATTGTTGGTTGATGTGTTCCCAAATTTTTGTATTTATTTTTCACCCCATAGGTGATAAAAAAAAAAATATTGTTTTAGACTATCATAAATTAAGAAATACATATGCCTATTAGATTACCTTTTACTGATTTACTTTTAAGTATGTTGTATTCTTTAGAGAAATGTTTAGAATATTGTACTCCTTGGCAGCTCTTTTCCACAAATGGCCTCCGTTTGGAAAAATTTGGATCCGCAATGTGTTTGGAGTAAGGACAGTTCACTCACTTAGAGGTCAGCGCCTGGTAATCTCAATCTTCCAGATCATGGCTTGAAAATAAGAAACGTTAAAAAAAAAAAAAATTAGAAACAGCCAGAGTAATTCTTCTAGGCTTAACATTTGTGGAATTGATTATTTAAGAGTGAGTTTGAAGTTCAATACCGTGTAATTATTTGGCATTTGACTGAAACACGAAATATATACAAGATCCATATTGACGGCACTGGGCTTTTTTTTTTTTTTTTTTTTTTTTTTTTTATGGTAAGGAGGGGAACAGAGCCAGGGAATGAGTTCTGTTACTATCCACATTCACAATGTAGTATTATACTGTTTAAAAAAAAACAAAACACCAAACCCATTTTCATTTAGTCAGTTCCAAATCATGGCCATCCCATGCGTTACAGAGCAGAAATTCCACATGGGGTTGTCTTGGCTGAAATCTTTAGGAAGCAGACCACCAGGCCTTTCTTCTGTGGTTCTGCTGGATGGGTTTGAATGGACAACGTTTAGTTTAGTAGCCAATTGCAAACCACTTGTGCCACTCAGAGCCATTATGTTACATTGTTATGCATAGAGAGAATGTGTCAGGGTGTACCCTACTACGTTAAATATATTAACTGTATACCAAAGTGGTGATAAATAATAGGATTTACAATGGCATCAAGATATATTCTCTAAAATCATTAAGGATCTACTACAATGTTTTTTCACTGAAAACAATTTTAAATGTTTACTTGATGTTAAAGATTTTACCTTCAATTACATGAGAAATTCATTCAAGAATGAAAGACTTTTAATAAATGAAGTATTCTTTTAGATAGTCATTCATATATAGGTATCTCTACACCCCCCCCTTTTTTTTTCTAAAAATGTCTGTGTCTATTCTCTAGGACCAATTAAAGATTATAAATTATGGAGTCATCTGAAGCCAAAATTATATGTACAAGCATACACATACACAAGCATATGCATAAATAAAATGAATCTGTAATAAATATTCTGAAACAATTTTACAACTGAAACTGAATTGATTCTTCTCCTTTCTAAAAGGATACAATGGATGCATGTAAAAACTAGAAGAACTCTGGTGTCCAGATGCATGTTTCCTATTGTTAAATGCAAAACCTCCCCTTGACAGCTGGTGACTGTAAATGCAAATGAGTTTAGGAAGCAGATGATGACAATGAGTTAACTTAATACAAAAATCTTTATGATAGACAGAGACTCTAATGGATCATGCCAGACTCCGTCAGCCACTGGACTTCCAAGCATGATAAGAAAACATCCTTAAAGAAGATTTATTTTTACTGAATTCAAACTAAATGCCATGCAAATATCCAGTGTTTCACATGTCCTTATAGCATCCAGATGACTCTGGTGAAATTTAGTTCTGAAAGACAACCTACATGTTTTCCCAAATACTCCAGATTATTTTTATATTAGAACAGTAGCACTTAGTTATATCATGCAGAGTGTACTTTAACTCAGTTTTCTTTGAATTGTTTTATTAGTTAGTCAAGAATGGACTGTGAGAGAAAGAATGTGTATATGTGTCTTAATATACATAATATGTACTGCAGATGCAGCAATCTGGTCATTTTGTTGCTGCCAAGGGTTCACAGAACATATTTTCCTCTTACTTTAGATCTAATACCCAAAAACCAAACCCATTGCCGTTGAGTCGATTCCGACTCATAACGATACTACAGGACAGAGTAGAACTGCACCACAGAGTTTCCAAGGAGTGCCTGTCGGATTTGAACTGCTGAACCCTTGGTTAGCAGCCCCATAGCACTTAACCACTATGCCACCAGGGTTTCCTCAGACCTAATAGGGAGTGTGATATGGGAAGTCGAGCTCGGATCTAAAATCTAGACTGGAATCTTAATGTCTGGCTCACTGGCCGTTAGCCATTAATTTCACTCAGGTCTTCTGCCACCACTTCCATCTGGGGTCTTTGTTTTTTCATCTATAAAATAAGGATATTGAACTGGATGACACCTGGTTCCAACAAGCATTGGGTCACCCCAGATTAAGTGCAGGCACCTTGAGGGCAAGGACAACTACATGTACTTTCTTTATATTCTCCCAACACTAGTTGTCAAGTTCTACAAGTCCTCTTGGGAGCTTCATTCATAACTGTTAGCCTGTTAATACAATCCTGACGATACAATGGATAAAGAGGCACAGAAACAAAGTTTCTCCCTATCACTTTCTTAGCTGTGATACATCTCCAACAAGCTAAACTGTACTCCCTCCAATATACATGCTTTCACCAGAAGAAACATGTGAAAGTGAACAATGAGATGATATATAAATGCACAATAGTGATCACTCGAAAATGATTTAAAGACACAGAAAAGTAGAGACTCTCTTTTCTACATGTTTAAGAAGATTTTTCATCCCATTCTCCTAGAAAAGTGCTTTGCACAGTAAAAGGTGCTCAATAATTTTTTGTTGGTTTTATTTTTTTTTAATTAGTTGAACATGACAATGATGTTAGTGAAACAAGTTAACGAAGCAATGCTTCACCTCTGTAATATTAAGTAATTTTCCTGTAGAAAAAGCTACTTGAAAGGTTTAGATTTAGGCTTCATGTGAAAGTATCATATAATTGCATTTGACCTAGTCATTTGTAGACTGTAATAGTGTTTCCAGTCTTGCATCATTCTTTGTGCAACACAGCCAAAAGGGCGGAAGATTTGAAGACATACTAAGAATTATATTAACTGTAGAACAGAGCTACCAAGTTCCCAGTATTACTTGTGCTAACAATATAGGAAAGTGGAACAAGAACAGCGCATTGTTTGGGGATAACAGAATGCAGCAATATAGGAACAGTTTTCTAAACCAGATGTAAGCTACTACATTCAACAGAAAACATATTAAATGAATTGAAAGTGTAGTATTATAAGGTAAATCTAAATGGAGATGTTTCCTAAGTATACGTCTGACTCTGTGATTGCCCTACATAAAGGTTTCTTACTAAGCACTGAACTCAAAGAATGGAAAGGAAAAAAAAAAAAAAAAACCGGAAGCCCTCATATATACATTTGTTTTTTATTCTAAAGAGTGAAGATTGATCTTTATAATAATTTTTCAGATCTCTGCAAGACCTGAAGGGCCATGAGAAATTTAAAAAGGGGAGTAAACCAGATTTAGTTTTATTCCTGAAAGAAGTATATGTTGTTGAATGCCAGTGATTTGGTGACTAGCAAACCACGGAGTGTTTAACACAGCAAGTGTTTACTGATTACCTTACCTGCACAAGAAAATTTCTATATACCTTGGGGAAAAGAAAGATAAATAAGATAAATTTCTCTTTCAAGTTGCTTATAGTTTATTAGTAGGCCAAATGAAGTAATAACTATTTTATATATTTTTATATACTAACAATTTGAAATATTTTACATACTTTTAAATAAAATTGGATGGCTGAATAGTGATACATCTCATTTTTGAATGATGGAAAAGAACCCTTTACGGTCTTCTTAAACAGAAATTAAATCATGTTTCATAGAAATCGAAAATAACTTTTTTTTGTCTTTTTTTTCTTTTATTGTGCTTTAGTTGAAAGTTTATAAGTCAAGTTAGTGTCCCATATAAAAAGCCATACACATTCCACTGTTGCACTCCCAGTTGGTCTCCCCTTAATGAGACAGCACATTCTTTCTCTCCACCCTGTATTCCCCGTGTCCATTCAACCAGCTCCTGTTCCCCTCTTCTTTCTCATCTCGCCACCAGCCAGGAGTCGCCCACATAGTCTCATGTGTCTACTTGAGCCTCACCAGCATCGTTTCCTATCTTATAGTCCAGGCCAATCCTTGTCTGTAGAGTTGTTTTCAGGAATGGTTCCAATCGCGGGCTATCAAAGGGTCTGGGGACCATGACCGTCAGGGTCCTTCTGGTCTCAGTTAGACCATGAAGCCTGGTCTTTTTACTAGAATTTAAGATCTGCATCCCAGGGTCTTCTTGACTCAGTGGCTTTGTCTGTACCTTATAATATCATTTATACTACTAAAAACGCTCTCTCTCTCAAGGTTTAAGTCAATATCCACCATCTTCATAAAACTTAATATTTGTTACTTCTTGAGAATTATAACGATATTTTCTTAAATATGTCTTACAAAGTACTGATTCTGCAAAGCATAACATTTAATAAAATATTAAGCACCATATAAATACTAGTTTGTTTTTTTTTTTCTCTTCTCCCTTCTATTCTTCATTCTAGGTGGTAATTATCCTCAAGGAACTCAGCATCCAATGGCAGAGAGATAAGAAAGCTGATGTTTACAATATAGAAGGATAAGGACTATGGCAGACAGTGCAAATGAGGTAAGGAGAAGGAGCAAATAACTTGAATCAAAAAACATAGGGTCATGAAACAACATAATGCTTACCCCCCAAAAAAAAGTCAAGTATAAGGTGCAATTGGAAAAAGGAATGTGTTTGAAATATGTTTGAAGGAATGGAAAAGGGAATGTGTTTGAAGGAATCAAAAAAGGAATGTGTTTGAAGGAGTAACGGAAGATGAGTCTAAAGATAATTGAAAAGAAGATCATGATATATAACATGTGATAAGAAAATATCTTTGAACCTTATTCTGAAAGCCATGGTTAGCATGGAAACTTTGTATGAAGGGAATTAGATGCACACCATGGAAAGAACTAGTATGAGTCAGAAATTAGAGAGAATAGATTATAAAAACAGTTTAGTTAGTATTACACCACCAGGGCTCCTTAAAATAGGGATAACCAACCCTTAACTCACAATGATTTGTGAGGATTAACAACACAGTGTATATGACATTCTCATCAGAGATCCTGACACATCCTCAGGATCCTCAGGAAATGATAGATGGCATTACCAGTCTGATCTTCCCCTCACTCCACTTCAATATGATCGTAATATTTGAACTCTTTCTCATCCAGTTGTATCAGGCCTCCTTAAAATAGGGGTTGGCAATATTGAGGGGCTACCCTGTATCAGTTTGGTGGTGGGTTTACCCTGTATCAGCTAGATGTTTTTGTCTGTTCCAGTAAATGGTTTTGTTCTACCTGTTTCCTGGCTTCTTGTTTTGCCCCTAAAGTACTCTCTGTGTTTCTTGATATCTTCCTATCTGACCTTCCCTTTACGAAGCAACTAACCATAGCTTTCCATTTCTGAAAAATCTCTGAATACATCTTTATTCATGTTCTTAATTTTTTGCAGTACAACAAGATTTGAGGCTATAGAAATGTTGTTAGTTCATATATTTCAAAGGCTCCCTTGAAGTTATCTATAAATTCCATTATTGCCCAGATAACATGGCAAGCACAGCATCATATGTAGGTTTAACCCATCTCATTGACTAGGGCCACACATTCTTTTTCACTCCCAACAGTAGAACTTGGTATTGCAGAATCCCTAATAAATAAACTCAGAGTCCCTAATAAATTTAAAAATCATGTTATTACGATACACATACATGCTTAAAATTATGGAAATACCATGCAATTTATATTACTAAATATACAATGGTCATATCTGATTCAGACTTAAGGCAGAAGAACCAGGTTTATAGAGATGGTTTTAAGATAAATAAGGACAAGAACTATGTCTATGTCGTTTGTCATGAAATTTGAGGTAATTCCCAATAAATATTTTTTGAGGGAATAGATAGATGGATGGATAGATTAATGGATGAATGGATATAAACTAGTATAAGAAGCTCAGTGGAGCTTCTGTTAAGTGTGATGAAAAAATTTGGAAACAGATAGTAGTGATGGCTGCACGTGATGAACACAATTAATGTCACCAAATTGTAATGTAAAAAAATACTGAAATGGCAAATATTTTGTGTTATATATACTTACCACAATTTAAGGAAAAAAGAACTTGAAAAGGAAAATTATAAGGATACTGGAAGTCTAAGCGCTAAGTTCTAAAACTTAATTTTTTCAGCTAACTTACTTTTTCATTTTCTGTTTGTGAAAATTACGATATAAATCTATTATATATGAATTATAAAATGTACTTTAGTCCAGAAAACATTCTTCTTCTAATTCTCTCCACGTCTTTTCACATAATCAAATAATTCACCTTTTTTTTCTATTATGAGATAGTCTATTAAATTGCAATTGATCAAAACTCAAATATGAGACAGTATTTTAGTTTTCTATTGCTACGCAAGAAACCCTGGTGGTGTAGTGGTTAAGTGGGTTAAGTGCTAGGGCTGCTAACCAAAGGGTCAGCAGTTTAATCTGCCAGGCGTTCACAAATTATCACAAACATAATGGATGAATGCAAGATCCATTTATGAGTTTTCAGTTGTGGAGGTGAGAAATCTGGCAGGGTATGACTCAGTCCTCTTCTCAGGATATCACAAGGCCAAAATCACAGAGCTGGCTTGGCTGGGCTCTTATCTGGGGTCCCTGAGGAAGAATTTTTTTTTTCTAGTTCATTCAGATTATTGGCAGAATTTAGCTCCTTAGAATTATAGGGCTGAATTCTCCATTTCTTTGCTGGCTGTCAGCTGGAGACTCCTTTTAAGCATCTACAGGCTGCCCCCAGGTCCTTACCCTGTAGTTTCTGTCTCAACATCAAAGAACCTCCCTCACATCAAATTCCTATCATGCTGTGGATCTCTTTGACTTTTTCTTCTTTGACCAGCCTGAGAAAACTCTGCTTTTAAAGGACACCTGTGATTAGGTGCTTATCCTAAGATCAACTGATCTATAACCTTAGTTACATCTGCAAAATCCCTTTTGCCAAGTAATGTAACATCATCAATGAACTAAAGATCATGGGCTCCATCTTAGAATTTGCCTTCCACAGGCATGGTAGTCAATATGGCGCACATAGTTGCCATATATAGTTTAATTCAGATGTGAAGATAACTAAAAGTAATCAGTAAATAATTTTCCTAAAATTTTTTGTTCTTATAGTATGCTTCTACTGTAATTATAACATGTCTATTAGCTATGGATCCACATTAGTTATGGCACATACAGATGTTAATACTACCCATTAAAATGGCTTAGATAAACTTATACTGATGACCGTTATAAGTCTTTTGGGATGAAATAGCTCATTTTTATTTTAATTATTTTTTGTCTGTAAATTAATAGGCTTTATTTTCAAATATAAGGATCAGGTCTAACTGAAAGTCTTTGACAGTTAAAAAGTGACATATAAATTTTCATTTATATAACACAGTTTACCAGATTCAAAGATTTAAATATAGATATTATGCATTCATCTGCTCAAAGATAAATTGTGGTTTGGCTTGATTTAAATGACAGGAAAGCTACCAGCCATGTTTTTGTTGTTGTTGTTGTTAGGTGCCATCCAGTTGGTTCCAGCTCATAGAAACCGTATAACAGAATGAAACACGGCCCAGGTCTGTGCCATTCTCACATTCATTTCTATGTTTGAGCCTGTTGTTGCAGCCTCTGTGTCAGTTCATTTCATTAAAGGTCTTTTTCTTTTTGCTGACCCTCAACTTTACCAACCATGACTTTCTTCTCCAGGGAGTTGTACCTCCTGATAACACGTCCAGCGTATGTGAGACAAAGTCTTGCCATCCTTGCTTTTAATGAGCATTCTGGCTGTACTTCTTCCAAGACAGATTTGTTATTCTTCTGGCAGTCCACGGTATATTTTTTATTCTTCACCAACTCCATAATCCAAAGGCATCAACTCCTCTTTGGCCTTCCTTATTCATTGTCCAGCTTTACTTGCATATGAGGGGATTGAAAATACCATGGCTTGGGTCAGGCACGTCTTAGTCCTTCAAGTGACATCTTTGCTTTTTAACACTTCAAAGAGGTCTTTTGCAACATATATGCCCAATACAATATGTCATTTGACTTCTTGACTGCTGCTTCCAAGGGTGTTGATTGTGGATCCAAGTAAAATGAAATTATCCTTGATAATTTCGATCTTTTCTCCATTTATCATGATGTTGCTTACTGGTCCAGTTGTGAGGATTTTTGTTTTATGTCGAGGTGTAATCCACACTTAAGGCTGTGGTCTTTTATCTTCATGAGTAAGTGCTTCAAGTCTTCACTTTCAGCAAGCAAGGTTGTGTCATCTGCATAACACAGGTTGTTAATGTCTTCCTGCAATCCTGATGTACCTTGGTGCCTTGAAATATACTTTATGAAGATCATACAAATGCTCAGAATGAGTATTATTTAGTACAAGCATACTATTGGGGCACATAATGTTGATTCTCCAGCAGCTTTGAATTTCAGAAGCAAACTCAACATACATACACGTTCTGATGCCTAGTCAAAAAAAAACTAGTCAAGCACTTACTAAATCGGCTATTTTTACTCCAGTTGTTTCAATACATTTAGATCATAGCTCTGCATGGATGCCGTGTCACATGATATAATTGATATTTTTGTGTAGCCATGTCATATTATTTCAGTTGGAATTGTACAAGAAGTTTTATGTGTAGATCCGCTGTCCCAATCAAGTGAATTGTTGGGTTATCAACTTGAGCTCACTGTAAATTAAAGAGTTGAAGATCTTTTTAGAAAAGGCAAGTGCTAAAAACAAAACCTTTTTTGCATAATGACCACCCTTTTACAAAGAACCAGCCAAGTAAAGTTGATCATAATAATTAATCATCAACAGCAATAGAGAAAAACAATGATTGCCTAAAGCTCGCTCAGTTCTTTTTCTGAACAAGACAGCTTTGGTTCCATCTTTCTTTAACTTCCTTGACTCTCTTTTATATACACACACTATATTATTTGTAACAATTAATTTGAGAAAAGCCTCAGGGACATTGAAAGACAGATATTGTTGCACATTGCACTGAATACGAGATTTTTGTTTGTTTGAGCAAATACTGGCTATAGAATTTCCCATTGAGGAAAAGTACAGCAATACCTATGATTAAATTGCTGACGCTAAATTGAAGTAGGTAAAGGAATAGTCTCAGGTTTTTGTAATAAAGAAAATATGAAAAGGAAATGCATTTTATTGATATTTGTTTAAAGAAAAAAATGCTAGATATAAACAGAAATCCATTATATTAAACGCACATATGTATAATTATTTTCTGACTTAAACTTTGTCATTCATACAAGCATGAATGAAACAAACATAGAACTGATCATAAAGGCAAAGAGTAGCATGTGAACTTCATTCAGTCTCTTAATGTATCTCTTCCTGAAGATCAAATACCTATACGCCATAGGGAAACTTAAGGATGGCTAAGAACGCTTGGTAAGTAGAGGGCCAGGGAACAAGAGGAAGACCTTCAACAAGTTGGATTGACACAGTGGCTGCAACAATGGGCTCAAACCTAGCAAAGATAATGAGGATAGTGCAGGACCAGCTAGTATTTTGTTCTGTTGTGAATAGGTTCACTATGATTCCGAACCGACTGGAAGGCACCTAACAACAACAGAGTGCTTAGGGTAGAATACTACATTTGAAGCCGCAGGATGGGATAGGGTGGAGATTTTATTTTTCAGTATGACTCGTATTGAGCTTGTCCACAACATCTTTATTTTCTTTCTTTTCGAGAGTGCTGCTATTTGTGAAATGCTTCAATTTCTCCATGTTATCTATATCATACTTACCCAATTCTCCTACTCTTCAATATCCATTTCTATGTGATAGTTTTTATGCTTTTTAAATTTCAGATAAAAGCAATATGAAGGAAAACATTAAAAAGGAGTAACAATATGATTCCGCATAGCACAGAGTTACAGATGTGATGAAACACGACGATACTTTGATCTTTACTCAAAAGCTCAACTAATTCAGACAAATGATTTGTTCATAAGACAGCACTACTGTCCTACGCAACAAAAATACAAGCCTCTGGATGTGTATGAAATTATCTTCTGCACAAAACTATTACTATGAAAACAGAGCTAAAATTATTCCAATAATGCAATATTGACTTTTAGGGTCAACTGGAGTAGGCTCTTATAACCAATTGATTTAAAAACGATTTGCTAGACAGTCTTTCAATTTAGAATCATTTACCAGGCCTCAAAATTAAGATAAATATCTTTCTCATTTGTGATAGCACTGGACACTTAGAATTTAAACTTAGTTTAAAATATTCCCATTATTTCAAAAATAGTCAATGATGTTAATCTGCTGTTACTATTAAGGAAGCCTGGTGGCGTAGTGGTTAAGAGCTACAGCTGCTAACCAAAAGGTTGGGAGTTCGAATCCACCAGGCACTCCTTGGAAACCCTGTGGGGCAGTTCTACTCTGTCCTTTAGGTTTGCTATGAGTGGGAATTGACTCGATGGCAACTGGTTTGGTTTTGGTTACTATTCAAATATATGACTTTAATTGTACCAGAAGAAAGTATGATTTACTAAGGAGATGATTTTACAAAGAGGAAAATTTGAGAAATCAAGTAAGATTAATAAACCGAGAATGTCTTTTAGGGGGGAATATTTTTATCTAACTCCCTATTCCTGACTATCATAGACACATGGGTTGGGACTAGACTTAACAATACATAAGTGGTTAGCTTAGAAATGTGAAACAGTATGTCAATGTTAAAAGGTTAAAATCTGAAGTCTGATGTTTAGATTCAAAACTTGATTCACCGTTATTAGCCACATGACCTAATGTAAGTGATTCAATCTACCTGTGTTTTATTGGAGTAAAGTATGAATTATAGTGATAACTATATTATATTATTAAAGCAATAAAGAACAAAAGAAATTGTGACTTCCCACCATTTAGTACAGTGCTTGACATCATAATAATGATTGTGTAAGAAAATAAAATCTACAGTGAGGATAAAATTATTCTTATATCATTAACCAATCACTCAATAGCAGGTAATACCACAGCATAAATCAGTCACTGTTGGAGCGAACACTATTGGAATCCTGGGGGCAAAGTTAGAGAGACAGTGATGTCAGAATGGGCCCACGTCACTTACAGCCTTAAATGGGTCCTGGGAGTCAGGGAACATGTGGTACAGGCAGTCCCTGACTTAGGACCTGTTCAAGTTACAACAAACTGTACTTAGGACCATCTGTTTTTTTGTTTTCTGGGGTTTTGGGGTACATATTATTGTCAGTACACGTTCCTGGGAGGAAGATATGAGAAAATGTATGCAAGGGATATGAAAAAAAATTGCTGAGTTATATGAACATGCTCCATGCATTTGATCAGGATAATATGGTCAAAGAGATAGGTGGGAAATCGTCCATACAGCAAGAACACTGAATTTAGAACCTGATATAGCCAAAGTGGAACTAACAGCTTATAGGTCATGAAGAAGGGAATTGATAGATCAGGACTTAACAGATTTTGAAGAAGAAATAAATAACGAGAAAGGAGAGAAGTTGTCAAAAAATTTTACAGTGAAAAGATTAGGTGAAGTTTTGTCTAAACTAAATCTGGGGCTTCAGTTGCATGAAAACATGGACCTAAGTGCTGATCACTTTGCTCAAGTTGATATGCAGATTCAGGAAGCAGTGAGATGTTATTGTAAAACATGTGAAGAAAAAAAGAAAAGGACCTTACAGACAACTCGCACTAATTTTCTGACTAGAGACACCATCCCCATTCCTAGGGATAATCCAAATGATTCTGAACTTTCCACAAGTGGAGTTATTACTACAACTGACAAAATGCTGTTATCTAACTCTTCTTCATCATCAAAGTATTTTTATGATTTGTGTGCTTTTTTATGTATGCATGTAGTAGAATATATCTGTAAGTTTATATGTAATGTTTCGACCCTCAAAGAAAAATGAGATCACATTTATAAAGATACTGAAATAAAAGGCAATAATAATGAAAACTTTTTTTAAAAATGAGGTATTTGACTTATGTCAGAATCGACTTATGGCGGAATCATTGGAATGGAACCCCATCGTAAACTGGGGACTACCTGTATTTGACTATGCTGTAGTGTCCAAGCTAACCTATGGCAGAAGCCTTTTACAAATAACTTAGACACAGCAACAGCAGTGATTTATTTTGAAACCTTACTATATTTTTTTTTATCATTGAAAGACAACCTTGTAAGGACAAGGCTGAGAAATTCTTGCCAACCTTCTTCCTTCTCAAAAACAAAACAAACCAAACAAAACTTCTCCAGAGGCCCACAAATATGTCACAATTACAAGTCTATAGTATCATATACTTACAGTACCTATTTACTATCAAACACAGCAGTGATTGTGAGGATGGAACAGGATCGGGCAGCATTTTGTTCTGTTTTATGTAGGGTCGCTATGAGTCATAACCACCTTGATGGCACCTAACAACAAAAACAACATGCATTTCACTGTTTATCCACATCTTTCACATCCTTTTCCATTTTAAATTTATGATAATCATAAGAATTTTGCAAAGTAATAATTATTATCATGTTTTTAAATTAAAAAAAAAACAAACCCTGAGGTTCAGAATTATTTGATCATTCATCCAAGAATAGAAAGTGGATAAGTGGCAGAACCAAGAAAAGAACTCCTAATATGATTTCTTTGTTTTATCTTTTCCTCCTTACTTCTCAAGCTAGCATGATGCATTGACTACCTTTCATAGGAATGGGAAAGTAATTTATCTTATTGTTATTTTAATGATAGAGGTGGAGTAGAACATAAAGAATAGTAAGTAGTGACTTAATGAATGATGATGGGGCAGGAAATAAGATTAAAAACCTTATGTCTTAACAATGTCAACTTCAGAGTGGTCTATTGAGTTATTTTTGATAACATGAGAGAGAGGACTTGGTACTGAAAGAAGTACTAATGAAGTGCTAAAACAGGGCATACCTCTAGTGGTATATACTCCAAGATTAATTTGCCTACATCCAGCTTCAGCTCTTGTGGATTTTTCATAAATTGTTTTGAATCCAATTATTTTAAGTCAAGAAAAGAAAATAGCCTTCACAGGCTATTTTGTGACCTTTTGTCAGAAGGAATCTGATTTTTCTCTTTTCTTTGGAATTTAATGAAGAAAGGAAAGGAGAAATTGTTCCATTATTTGCACTGATATTCAGCTGAGGTTTAACAAGGTGTTCTGTTCATAAGTAAACTTTACAAGTTTTCCAAGTGGCTTCATGCTTCTCTGAGTTATAAAAGGCAATTATAATATAGCTACATGTAGGATATTCCATAATCATATACAATCCGATTGGGAAATGATATTCCATGATCATATACGATCTGATTGTCTGATGAGACTTACTTGAGTCAGACTACTGATCTAGCCAGCATCATTCATGACCTAATTACCTTCTTTATAAAGGTAAAATGAGAAGTCGAATGTCCAGTGGAATCTTAGTTCTTAGTTTTGTAGTTTTTTTACTAAAGCTGTATATGTTTGCATTTTTCACATCTTTGTTGACACAGCTATTTGGAAGAGTCTTCTGGCAAACACTGTAGATTACAAACTGGTGAAATGACTTCCTTTATATGACCTTTTGCCTTGATTTTGTGAAGAACAAAAACAAAAATAACAATTTGGGAAATTTTCCCCCTAAACTCTGAGGAGCTGCTACAGTTACCCTTGTTACAGTTGCCCTAGTTATTTGGAGAGGCTTGTTACTTTTGCCCAGGTAAGAAGTCAGTCCCTGCCTGCAGAAAATGTCAGTTATGATGCAAATAATGGAGCCACTTGCACTCCAGTGAAAGGATTGGTCAGATAGTAGCCAAATAGTGGCTTGAGAATCTGCCCAACAGGATCGAACCAGTCTCCTATATGAGGAGCCAACCCTACAGAGATGGTCAGCGGCAAGGTGAAGGGGCAAGAAGAAGAGGCAAGGAGAGAAGATAAAGGAGAAGAATCAGGAAAAAAGAAAGAGCTGACCTTCAGAGCTAAATGTGGGTTAAGGACTATAACACTGAAGATGGCTAGAGGCCTGAGAGAGAGAGAGAGAGAGAGAGAGCCCAGTAGCATGCACAGCCAAGAGGAAGCCTGCACAGCCAAGAGGTGGGGTGTGCACAAAGAAGAGGATGTGTGCACAGCTAAGAAGGGGTGTGTACAGCTCAGAAGAGGCCTGTTCTGAGGGGTCCAAGAGAAGACCTGTTTTAAAGGGGCTGAGATGAAGCCTGTCCTGAGCTGGTATGTATGGCCGAGAGTGGGCATACACTGCCAAGAGAGAGCTGAGAGAGCTCTCCTACACTCAGTAAGTGGAGGGATGTGCTCTTCACTTTGGGGGAGCCTTCCAGACCATGCCTCTGAGTTTCCTGATGCTGATCCTGAGTTATAGCCTGTTACTTCCAAGCCGATCCTGTTCCTATTACTTCCCATTTGATCCTGATCCCAAATGGTAGCCTGTTATTTCCCTAACCAACCCTGTAACTGTAAGTACAGTTCATGAGTTCTGTGAGATGCTGCAGCAAATTACCAAATTCAACAGAGGAGAACTGAGGGGAGGGAGAGTGAGCAATGTCAGAGATGACGGAGTGGTACAGCAGCTTGGAGATGTTGGAAATCTGGGACATGTTTAATCTATTCCTCATAGGAACCAGCTTTGAGCTTATTCTTATTAATGAAATAATATATTTAATAAAGGAAAAAACAACAGCAGCAAAACAGCAAAAAAATCTCAGGAAAAAAAGATACTCCATTACTCCTTTGGTTTGTTTTCTTCATGTTACTAAAAATTGCATTGATTTCCTACAGAAGGCTATCCATAATATCCGGCAAGATGCAACAGTAAAACTACTTGACTAGTGAGATTTAAAAAAAAAAAAAAAAATTATTCATTCTCATTTATGTGTGATCGAAAAGAAATAAAAGTTCCAAGGAAATAACTGGATTATTGCTAACAGCTTTAATGTCTGAATTAATTTTGGTTTATTAAAATATATTTTCCCATATTTGAATTTTAACAATTTTTCTAATGATAGTGTACAGAAAAAAAGGTCAATATGAAATTAAAATGCATCCTTCATACAATATTTTGATATAAATTAATCATATTAAAAATAAAAAATTGTGGTTCATTTAATTGAATATGATCAACATTACTACTTGAGAAAGCTACCAAAACCACAACTAAACCCACTGCGTTGAATCCGACTCAAAGCGACCCTATAGGACAGAGTAGAACTGCCTCATAGAGTTTCCAAAGAGCACCTGGAGGATTTGAACTGCCAACTTCTTGGTTAGCAGCTGTAGCACTTAACCACTACGCCACCAGGGTTTCCAAGAAAGATACAGGTTGTATAAAAAAAACTATCATTATGGTTAGGTAAGGTTAGGTAGAACACATAAAAAAGATTTATGTATTTTGGCATATTATTGAAAATACATCTAAGAAAATTGTATAATTTCATCAAACACATGTAAAATACCTTATTTCTTTTATACTCATTACAAGATTAATTACAGTTGAGTGCTGAGAAATAGAAAAACAAAATATTAACTCAGTAGATTAATTACCTCTTCCTATCTCTCAGCAATACAATGGAGAAAGCAAAGCTGGTGATCCAAATTATTTTAAAATAAAGTTTCTCTCAATGTTTTCATACTTAAAATGCAAGAGTTTTGAAACTTTACCTCTGGGGGGGAAAAAGTATTCAAAAGGAAAATGTTGAACTTCTGCTCCGGGAATGTGGAAGATTTGGAACTGAATTTACTGTTCTGCCTGAAAACCAATGAAAAATGCACATGGCATACGAAACAAAATTTTTCAAGACACTATTTATCAGGCAACTAAGGAACGCTCCCCCTGAGAGATGAGAAATAAATGAGATGAGTCCTATGATTATTCAAATGGCAGCTGTGAGAAAGTTTCCTCAAGGAAAATTATTGTAACTATGTCCAAGAACAAAGATTATTTATAGAAATGCAAATATGTTCAATGGCCAATAAGGTAAAATTTATAATGCCAGGCATCCAATTCAATTTTACTAGGCTGCAAGGAAGGAGGAAAATAAAACCCATTGCTGTTGAGTCAATTCCAATTCATAGTGACCCTACAGGACAGAGTAGAACTGCCCCATAGAGTTTCCAAGGAGTGCCTGGTGGATTTGAACAGCCAACCTTTTGGTTAGCAGCCATAGCTCTTAACTACTATGCCATGAGGGTTTCCAATAAAACCCATAGTAAGGAGAAAAATCAATCAAAACTGACACAGAATTCACACAGATGATCCAAGTATCAGAAAAAATACATCAAAAGAGTTATTTCAACTGTATTCCATATTTAAAAAAAAGTTAAGTAGAGACATGTAATATATGAGAACAGGTTCTAACCCAGTTCTAAAGGTGAAAACTACAATATCTAATGGGGTAGGCAGAATTCTAAAAAGTGCAAGATTCCTTCCCTCTGTTGTACATTTCCTGAATAAACTCTCCCCTTGAGTAGAATATCATTCTCAAGATTATGCTATCTTATATGAACAAAAAAGAGATTTTACAGATTCAATTAAGTTCTCCAACCAGTTGACTATGACTTAATTAAAAGAGACATTATTCTCAGTGGGACTAGCCTACTGAGATAAGCCCTTAAATCGCATCAGTCACTATTTTACTGGCCTTCAGGAAGAAGTAAAGTAAACGACCATGTTGTGAAGAAGAGTAGTCTCTAGCAGCTGAGGGTCTAAATACTACAACTCCAGCAACCCGAATTTTGTCAACATCTTGTAAGAACACGGAAGAAGATCCCAAACTCCAGAAGAGAACCACAGGCTGATACCTCAATTTCTGCCTGGTGAATCCCTGAGCAGAAGATCCAGATATTTTGTAAAAAGCACGTGAAAAGATGCTCAATATCATTAATCTTTAGGGAAATGCAAATCAGAACCGCAATGCCATACTTCTTCACATATATCATGATGACTATACTACTACTACTGATAAAAACAGAAATGAAAAGTAAATAAAATACAGATAATAACAAGTATTGGTGAATATATGAAGAAATTAGAACCCCCGCATACATACAAATGTAATACCTTTCCTTCAACACTGTTACTATAATTTTAAAGATTTTTTTTCCTTTTGAATGAAGGCAGAACGACTTTCTCTTCAATATTAATAAACTCATCAACTGTTGGTTCATGTTATCTATCAAGTGCACTTCCGCAAAAGTCCTTGTCATATACAATTTTTCATGTTTTTTTATTTTGAAAAGTAGACAAATTTAATAATGTACATGGAAAATAAATCTCACCTGTTTTTATAAGGCATCATTAGCAGACCAGTTCAATTTATATCTATCAATATAATTTTCCCAAGGGATGTTTCCTACAGTTACTATTCTCAAAAACATACTATAGGGATTTCCTTCCTCTTGGAAACCCTGGTGGCATAGTGGTTAAGTGCTAAGGCTGCTTACCAAAGGGTGGGCAGCTCGAATCCACCAGGCGCTCCTCGGAAACTCTATGGGGCAGTTCTACTCTGTCCTGTAGGGTCGCTATGAGTTGGAATCGACTCGACAGCACTGGGTTACCCATGATTTCTGGAATTTGGTTTACAAAAAAAAAAAAAAGTCTATCCTTGGACTCCTTTATCCCCTAAGCTAGGACTGTCAAACTTTTTTTCTGAAAGTGGCAGATAAATATTTTGGCTTCACAGGCTCTAATTTCTTTGTCACAAATCAAATCTGCCCTTGCAGTGCCAAAGCAGCTGAAAACACAAATGTGTGTGACTGTATCCCAATAAAACTTTATTTCTAAAACAGGTAGAGGGCTGGGTCATAGTTTCAGGATCACTGTTCTAAACTACGGAAAAGTAAAAACAAAGTGAATCCTCAGAATGTAAGCCCATAAAATGGTGGTGTAATGAATGAATGTAGTGAATCCTCAGAATGTAAGCCCATACTTACTGGTGATAAGGATTATGATAACATCAGCAACATTAATATGAACATTCTCTCTCTCTCTGCTTTGGTGAGGGCTTCTTGAGGCGTGTCATGGGGGCTCCAAAAATGCTGGCACATATTATTCATACAAGCGACTTTATGAACTAAGGCTACTACTCTTATTTTACAGCTTAAGAGGCTGACCTTGAGAAAATTTCAGTAAGTTGCCAGAAATCAGGCTGTTAATAACCAACAGAAGAAAGATTCAAGACCAGGCTTTTCTGACTCTTAACAACTAAGTTGAAAATAACACCGTTGATGACAAACTAGCTCAAAGGACTTGTGGTCTCTTTCCTTTTGGAACACTTTGGCTATTTGATCCATCTTCATTGCCCTGTGAAATGCAATGTAGGGTTAAACACCATGCAACCTGATCAATGTAAATAATGACTGGATCTCTAAGCCAAAAATGACTTCATTCTTAATAGTCAATGGATCAGTTACTCAGATAATTTCATAACGTTTTTCACTTTAGCTTCTTTACATCACTTTAAGAAAGGATTAAATCAAAGTTTGGCCATTAATAATCATACCCCTGGTCGTTCATTGCACAGCTTAGCTGATTAGATGCACCAACCAGAAGGAAACTGACTGAGTGTTTATGTCAGGGATCATGATTGTTTATAGTATGCTCAGATAAAACAAAATCAATGGGTTCAATTACAGCATCACAGAGTCAGGAAATGAGGGACGAAAGTGTTACAGT
Organism: Loxodonta africana; assembly: GCF_030014295.1. Taxonomy (NCBI): domain Eukaryota; kingdom Metazoa; phylum Chordata; class Mammalia; order Proboscidea; family Elephantidae; genus Loxodonta; species Loxodonta africana. The sequence goes on along the minus strand of NC_087357.1, from coordinate 53,881,432 downwards.
TTCCCAAACCAAGGGGAGGTAGTGTAAAAGAAAATATCAACAGGCAAGAAGGAGTATCCAAGATAATCAAGTACAAATGTAGATAAGATGAAGAATTTTCCGTGTTCACGCAGGCTGAGAGCAAAGCATTCAGGAAACAAAGATAACAATATTAGGTGATGGGAGGCTGATTGTGGAGCAAATTTACGCTGACCTAGGAATTCATTTCACATTTCATTCTCAAGCTGAAACAGGTGTTAGAGTGAGGACTGTCCAACCTCAAAAAGTCAATATAAAAACAATGATTTTTCTATTTGCTGTGATAGATTGATGATGGAATAGGTGGTGCTGACACCATAGGAGCAGGAGAGAAAGGATGAAAGTCTATAGTAGAACTGACAGTCTGTTTCATATGCGAATACCTTCCAGGGCAAAAGGGACAACATATGTATTGTTCAACCTCCTGTCCCCACCCCCCTGAAATAATGCCTGGCAAAATTTGAGTGATTAGGGGATGAAGGGATGGTTTGTTGGTTAGATAAGCAAATGAAGCTGAGTAAATAAAATCTGAAAGTTAGCCATCCCCCAAAACTTAAGAGTTGGGAAGAAGTTTGTAAATACTTCAGTGCAATGTTTCATTTTACAGATAAAGAAATTGAGACTTCAGGTGACAAGGGTTCCAGTTCCAAGCTTATGCATGAAGTAGCAGTGTCATCTTAGGGATATTTTTGTCCTTCCTGATATGCAAGAGGGTGAGATACAAATGTCTGTAAGTTTGAGGGTGATGCAATTTAGTTACTTTTAAATTGTCTTGCCATATAGAAGAGTGAATTTCTACTGCCAACTACTGCAAATTGTGGTAAACATAATTTCAACTTAATTGCACTTAAATTTATGCCATTATAATTACCCATGGGACAATAGTTTAATAACTTGTTTAGTTGTCAAAGAACATGACCATGCCTCCATCACCTGGCATATGACAGGCCACATTTTCTAAAGCCTTCAGTAAATCCTTTAATGAAATACATTACCTAAGCAGAAATGACCTAAATTAAATAAAATCAACCAGTTGTACTGAAAAATCATTTGGGCACAATGCCTTTTTTAGCAAGTTGGTGATGGCTTTATACAACTGAAAAGTATTTTTCCTTTCTATTACACTGAAGTGCATATGAAAGTTGCATTTCTATACAGACTTA